>NC_136019.1:1745873-1785873 GCF_048128805.1 Centroberyx gerrardi | reverse complement strand
AGTTTGTTAAATTAGCTTGTTAAGCTGCAGGACGGCCATGTTTGTTTATCATTTGTCTTCCAGGTTTGATTTTCTGACAGAATCGCACTCGAAAGCAGCGCTGATCAGCAGCCGACCTGGAAGTCCTGGATGTCGGATTTTCCCTGCAGCGCCTGAACGCACCATAAGAACTGAAAACACTATGGATGAGGAGAATCAGATAAAAATGACTAAATGTAAAGAGAAGCGTCAGTCTCTCTGTCTCTCTCTTCCTCTCTCTCTCTTCCTGCTACATGATGAGTCTTTAGACGTAAACGACGCAAAACTGCAGAAAATAAAAAGGAAGAAGAAGAAGAAGAGCAGGAGCCTCCATTAAAAACAAACACCAGTTCTCCGGGCAAAATGATCCGCCGTGCTCGAATAAAACGACTGAAAATCCCGTCTGTCGTCTTCTCTAGTCCGTCATCTCTCTCTCTCTCTCTCTCTCTCTAACTCTCTCTCTCTCTCTGTCTTTCTTTTTCTCTCTGTCTCTCTAACTCTCTCTCTCTAACTCTCTCTCTCTCTGTCAAAGCTGAAAAGACCAACACACACACACACACACCAGTTAAATCCCTCTCTCCTCCCTCTCTCTCTCTCTCTCTCTCTCTCCTTCTCCCCTCCTCCTTCCTGGGCGACAGGATTAAACGCCAACCCATCGGCATCATGGGAAATATGCAGATTACCGGCGTGCCAGGCGGTCGATGAGGCAGAAAGGAGAGGAAACGACTGAAAATTAAAATATCTATCTATCTATCTATCTATCTATCTATCTATCTATCTGTGTGTGTGTGTGTGTGTGTGTGTGTGTGGAAAAGCTTTCCACTGATATTACACATGTACACATCCGCTGCAGTAATCCTCTTACACACATACACACACACACACACACACTGAAACACAGACACACACTTTCTATCACTCTCTTTCTCACACACACACAGAAAGAGAGAGAGAGAAAAAAAAAAGAGAGAGAGAGAGAGAGAGAGAGAGAGAGGTTTCATGAATATATAATGAGTAACCCCCCTTCCAAAAAAAAGTCACATGTGAAATCCATCATGTGAATTCAAATTTTTTTGGACACATGTTGGTTTTCACATGTGAACACGTTGTTTTCACATTATATTCTGACATCACGTGACAGGTTTTACTTCACATGTTCTCAATCTGTTTCAATGTGGTTTTTTTTCACATGTGAACTTTTGTTTTCACATTTCCCTGCTGTTACATGTGTCAATATTTGTTTCACATGCGAAAACTTCATTTCACATCCAGAGAGATAATTCACAGGTGGAAATGTTGTTTTCACACGGGGAAATGGGGGGAAATTCCACATGTTCACACTATCGTTCACATGTGGGTTTTCACATGTGACTTTATTGTAAAAGCTTTATTAATCCAGGAAGGTTAACAACCCTCTGAACACTGAACTGACTGATGTGGACTGACTGATGTGGACTGACTGATGTGGACTGACTGATGGACTGACTGATGTGGACTGACTGATGTGGACTGACTGATGTGGACTGACTGATGGACTGACTGATGTGGACTGACTGATGTGGACTGACTGATGGACTGACTGACTGATGTGGACTGACTGATGGACTGACTGATGGACTGACTGATGTGGACTGACTGATGGACTGACTGATGTGGACTGACTGATGTGGACTGACTGATGTGGACTGACTGATGGACTGACTGATGTGGACTGACTGATGGACTGACTGACTGATGTGGACTGACTGATGGACTGACTGACTGATGTGGACTGACTGATGGACTGACTGATGAACTGACTGATGTGGACTGACTGATGGACTGACTGATGTGGACTGACTGACTGATGGACTGACTGATGTGGACTGACTGATGGACTGACTGATGTGGACTGACTGACTGATGGACTGACTGATGTGGACTGACTGACTGATGGACTGACTGATGGACTGACTGACTGGTGTGGACTGACTGATGGACTGACTGATGGACTGACTGATGGACTGACTGATGAACTGACTGATGTGGACTGACTGATGGACTGACTGATGAACTGACTGATGTGGACTGACTGATGGACTGACTGATGTGGACTGACTGACTGATGGACTGACTGATGTGGACTGACTGACTGATGGACTGACTGATGGACTGACTGACTGGTGTGGACTGACTGATGGACTGACTGATGGACTGACTGATGGACTGACTGATGTGGACTGACTGATGGACTGACTGATGGACTGACTGATGTGGACTGACTGATGGACTGACTGATGTGGACTGACTGATGGACTGACTGACTGATGGACTGACTGATGGACTGACTGATGTGGACTGACTGATGGACTGACTGATGGACTGACTGATGTGGACTGACTGATGGACTGACTGATGGATTGACTGATGGACTGACTGATGTGGACTGACTGATGGACTGACTGATGGACTGACTGATGGACTGACTGATGTGGACTGACTGATGGACTGACTGATGGACTGACTGATGGACTGACTGATGTGGACTGACTGATGGACTGACTGATGTGGACTGACTGATGGATTGACTGATGGACTGACTGATGTGGACTGACTGATGGATTGACTGATGGACTGACTGATGTGGACTGACTGATGGACTGACTGATGTGGACTGACTGATGGATTGACTGATGGACTGACTGATGTGGACTGACTGATGGACTGACTGATGGACTGACTGATGGACTGACTGATGGACTGACTGATGTGGACTGACTGATGGACTGACTGATGGACTGACTGATGGACTGACTGATGTGGACTGACTGATGTGGACTGACTGATGGATTGACTGATGTGGACTGACTGATGGATTGACTGATGGACTGACTGATGTGGACTGACTGATGGACTGACTGATGGACTGACTGATGGACTGACTGATGTGGACTGACTGATGGACTGACTGATGGACTGACTGATGTGGACTGACTGATGGATTGACTGATGGACTGACTGATGTGGACTGACTGATGGACTGACTGATGTGGACTGACTGATGGACTGACTGATGGACTGACTGATGTGGACTGACTGATGGATTGACTGATGGACTGACTGATGTGGACTGACTGATGGACTGACTGATGTGGACTGACTGATGGACTGACTGATGTGGACTGACTGATGGACTGACTGATGGACTGACTGATGTGGACTGACTGATGGACTGACTGATGGACTGACTGATGTGGACTGACTGATGGACTGACTGATGGACTGACTGATGGACTGACTGATGGACTGACTGATGTGGACTGGAACCTGGACCTTCCAGTTATAGAACGTTACTTTCCTCTGAGTGTTTTCTGGCAGCTGATTGGTCAGCTGGCAGCTGAACTCAGTCTGTGTGGAAGCTGTCCAGTTAAAACACAATCAGTCTTCTACTGTCTTCTACTGTCTTCTACTGTCTTCTACTGTCTTCTACTGTCTTCTACTGTCTTCTACTGTCTTCTTCCATGAAGAAGTTCCAGCAAGTAGAGTGAGTCAGAGGATGAAAACAGGAAGTAGATCCAGACGAGTCAGAGTCACACTGACTGATCTGAGACCAGACCAGAATAGAATAGGATAGGATAGAATAGAATAGAATAGAGTTGAACAGAACAAAACGGAATAGATCATACCAGAATAGAATAAAATAGAAACGAGTATAACAGAACAGAATAGAACACAGTAGAACCTGGCAGAACCCAGTAGAACCCAGTAGAACCCAGTAGATACACAGTATAACCCAGTAGAAACCAGAAGATACACAGTAGAACCCAGTAGAACCCAGTAGATACACAGAACCCAGAAGATATACAGTAGGACCCAGTAGATACACAGTAGAACCCAGTAGATACACAGTAGAACCCAGTAGAAACCAGAAGATACACAGTAGAACACAGTAGAATCCAGAAGATATACAGTAGAACCCAGTAGATACACAGTAGAACCCAGTAGAAACCAGAAGATACACAGTAGAACTCAGTAGAACCCAGTAGATACACAGTAGAACCCAGTAGATACACAGTAGAACCCAGTAGAACCCAGTAGATACACAGTAGAACCCAGTAGAAACCAGAAGATACACAGTAGAACACAGTAGAATCCAGAAGATATATAGTAGAACCCAGTAGATACACAGTAGAACCCAGTAGAAACCAGAAGATACACAGTAGAACCCAGTAGAACCCAGAAGATACAAAGTAGAACCCAGTAGAAACCAGAAGATACACAGTAGAACTCAGTAGAACCCAGTAGATACACAGTAGAACCCAGTAGAACCCAGTAGATACACAGTAGAACCCAGTAGATACACAGTAGAACCCAGTAGAACCCAGTAGATACACAGTAGAACCCAGTAGAATCCAGGAGATACACAGTTACTGTATAGTGGCCCTGATTGGATCCCATACTCCCTTATTAATTATTATCTGATAATCATCAGGTCCAGCATGTTTCAGTGACGAGAGGAAAACCTTCAGGTGAATGACGTTAGACTTGAAAAATAAAACATGATATATATTATATGATATAAAGTTTATAATCTAACAGGTTTGTTGTCATCTCTTACCGGGACAAGCAGCCGCTTTGTGAAATGAAAACCAGCTCTCCAGATCCAGTTAGTTTTTGGGTTTGTTTCGGGGGGAAAAGCTTTGGACAGCTGAAGTCTCACGAGAGCTGCGGCTCACTCCCGCTGCAGCGCTCCCACTGACCACAAGATGTCGCGAGAGAGAGGAAAAAAAACAGCTTCGTAAGTATAAAATACAGTATGATAGAAAAGAACACAACAGATGAATGAATGTCTCTCTCTCTCTTTCTCTTTTTGTTTCACTGTTCTCTCTTTCCATCTTTCTTTTTATTTCTTTCTCTCATTTTGTTTCCCTCTCTTTTGCTCTCACCTTCTCTCTGTCTTTCTCGCCCTTCCTTCCTTTCTCATTCTCTCATTTGGTTTCCATCTCTCTCTCTCTCTCTTTCTCTTTCTCTCTCTCTCTCTCTCTCTCTCTCTCTGTCTGTCTCTCTCAGTCAGGATGAAGGCAGCATCTCTCTGTCTTCTTCTGTGTAAGTTACATTATTATTATTATTATGACTTTTCTCTCTCCTTTCTGTATTTTTTAACCATTTCAATCCATCCTGCACATCCTGCACCTTTCTGTGTAAATCGGTTAAATGCAAAAACACATTTTCCCTATAAACTTCGACCCAAGACTGCTGCTTATCCTCTTTACCTTTTTAATATTATTTGTATTACGGCTGTCTGCTTTTTGTTTCCTCTTCGTCTTGATTTATCTGATTGACTTTAACTTAAAATGAATGACTCGACCTCTCAGTAAGATAGATTTGAGCTTTATTGCTTTTTCCATGCTCATACAGTGAATATGGACTTTTTTTTGGCCTGATTTTGATCAGTAAGTGACACCTACTGTTAGTGACTGACAACACAACAACAAACCAAATGTTGGGACTTTTTAAAGGAGAGCAGGAACTTCAATTGTTGGTTGACAGACTGGATTAACAATATTTTAGACATACTGAATGATGAACTTCAGGTAAAAATATAGATATATAGTGTTCTGGAATAGATCTCAACTGTTCATTCACAATGTTATATGTTGTTTTTCTGCACTTTTTATGTTTGCCATGATGCTGCTCTCTCTCTCTCTCTCTTAGTTCTAGCTCTCTCGCCCCTTTACTCATCTGATAACAGAGTGCAGGTTCAAGATAAGCAGAGAAGTGAGAAACTGTAAATAAAGGCTTTGTTTTTTCTCCTCTGAGTCTAACTTTCTGTCTTTCTCTTTCTGATTTAGTGCTGAATTCACTGGATTCAGGTGATGCTCGAGGTGAGCTTTATATTCATTACTGTCAGAGAGGTAACATGTAAATACTCCAGTGAACTTCAGCTGGTGATACGACAAGCACAAATGTGATTAAAAACAACTATATTTTCACAAAAGCAAATGAATTTATTTTTTTACCCAACTACTTACAATGGTGTAAACTATGAATTTACCTCTTTAGATTTATGTCAGGCTATGTAGGCGGTAAACTATTCCACAAATAAATTACATTACTGATTATTCTTTTTAAATTTCCCTACAGAATACAGCTGTGTCTCCACATGGAGGAACACTGCAGAATTGTCTGTTAGTTAATAAAGTCTAAATCTCCACCAAGCAGCTAGAAACAGAGAGCTAGCTGAACAAGCACAGATCCTGTACAGACCCACTAAAGTTACTGAAATACCACAAGGCAATAACGTTACCTACCGTTAAAGTTTGTAGATCAGCAGAAGACATGTTGCTGTTTACAAATCCTGTTACTAACATCACTGATCTTGGAGAGCTTGGAGCAAATTGTGGAATGTTAAGTTTCACTTTTGTTTTCTGTCTCCAGGAGACTGTAGGACTGAATACAAAGCTGTTGCTTTGTATTCTCTGCTCTAAATGACAAACATGACGTGATGTGACATCAGGCACATTAGAGATCGGTTTAGATTAATTTCTACACACTGAACAACTTTTGATTTTGTGCCTCTGTATGGGAAACACTGCATCTCACAGTCAAAGACGCCCTCTAGAGGCCATCTGACGAAGCGACAGATGACTGACTGACCTGAATTTGCCTCATGATTCCCTCGGCTGAGCCGTGGGAAACAGCTTGTTGTGGTGTGGCTGTAGATCCATTCAGTAACGTTCTCAGTAAAAGTGAATAGTGTGATAAGGTGGATTTGGTTACTGTGACACAGTAAACTGTCTTGTCTTTAGCCCTAGTCTCTACTCCAAAACACTGAGTTGTAGCTTGAGAAGAGTCAGCTCAGTTAACCTGAACAAACTGTTAGCTAGCTAACTAGCCGGCAAACACACTGATGTTAATGTGAACATGCTAACGCTAGCTGCTGCTAGCTACGTTAGCTAGTGTGCTAATCAGATGTGTTAGCAACAAGACAGTGATGTTAGCTGACCAGATGCTATGGTTAGCTAGCTACCAAGCTGACATTATCTAAACACTAAATCAATCAGATGGATCAGTGATGAAATGATCAGTTCAGTCAGAAACAGACAGAAATTGCTGAGGACCTCCAAGATGGCCGCCAGAGGGGGGTTACAAGCTGTCTGAACAAACTATACCTCTGGAACTGGATGCTATCTGGATGCTAACTTCTCTTTTCTCTTTATCTTGATGAAGTCTCATAAGTAAAGATTAACTGCTTTCCCCTCCCTTTTCTCTCCTCCCACATCTTTCCTACTTCCCTTCCTCACCTCCTCCTCCCTTCCTCACCTCCTCCCTCACCTCCTCCTCCCTTCCTCACCTCCTCCCTCACCTCCACCTCCTCCCTCCCTCCTCCAGTCTCTCTGTCCGTCACGCCCGACAGATCTCAGTTCTTTAAATATGACAGTTTCTCCCTGAGCTGCGAGGAAGAGGAGGAGCAGAGGGAGGAAGAGGAGGAGTCAGCTGCATGGAGAGTGATGAAGAGGATGGAGGACGGAGAGGTTTGTCTGGAAAAAACTACAAAAAGTTACTCTATATCACAGCAAATCAGTGTAAATAAAATGTACGAATATATAGTATGTCCTCAACGGGCTTCTGTACTTAAGGACACTTCAGCATTTTAGTCCTGATTCAACACCTATTTATTCGGCACAGCCTGCCTCAACATTTCATACATTTCACACACACACACACACACACAACACACACACACAAGCTGACCCTGTTTCTTGGGTTCTTCTTCTATCTTTATTCATGTCCTGTTGTTTTCAAGCATTTTGCTACAAACCTCTCTTGCTAAAATTGCATTGGCTGTTTCTGGCTTTGGTTACCCACAAGCCCCTGGTCCTCTGCTTCTGATTTCTGGACTCCGCCCCCTGCAGGTGGAGTCGTGTCGGTCGTCGACCTGCAGCATCACGGACGCCTACCCGTCCACAGACAGCGGAGTCTACTGGTGTGAAACCGGACTGGGAGAGACCAGCAACTCCGTCAACATCACCGTCACCGGTAGGCAACGCTGTTGAGGGACGCTGACTGATGCTTCATTGATCAACTGATTGATTATCGCTCAGAATGCTGCAGGCAGAAGAGATTAGAAATCATATTAGTCCCGTTTGTAGCCGCCTTGCACCGGTTTCCAGTTAGTTTGAGAATTTATTTGATTCTATTAATTACTTTTAAACAGAGGTGGGACTCGAGTCACAGTCTTAATTGCTTGATTCTTGACTTGATGCATGAATAGAAGACTTGAGACTTGACTTGACTTGGGTTCTGGTGACTTGGGACTTGACTCTGACTTGTACTTTGATGACTTGAAAAGGTTTCTAAAGTCTTGACTTGAGATCTTGTGTTTGTGTAAATGACTCAGATTGAAAGTGATGAGATTTGTTCCAGCGGACGACTGAATTTAAATTCTGTTTTCTGAATTTGTATGGAATGATTGAATTTATTGAAGTTGAAACTGATTATAGAAATCAAACTCATGATGCTCTTACCAAGTTTTTATCCTATTAAAACCATATTGCATTGAAAAGAAAAGAAAAGAAATATTTTGTTGAAAACCTCATTTTGGAGCCAAACTGTTTGTCTCCCTGTTCAGCTGGCTCTGTGATCCTGGAGAGTCCTGCCCTTCCTGTGATGGAGGGAGATGCTGTGACTCTGAAGTGTAGAAACAAGACGACTCCCTCCAACCTCCCAGCTGATTTCTATAAAGATGGCCTCCTCATCAGGACCGGCTCTACAGGAGAGATGACCATCCGCAGTGTTTCTAAATCTGACGAGGGCCTCTACAAGTGCCGTGTCTCTCACCTCGGTGATTCTCCAGAGAGCTGGCTGGCTGTGAGAGGTGAGGAGATGTTTCAGTCGTCCTCCTGGTTTCAGTTGGATGGGTCAAGGCTCTGACATCGCCATGGTAATACCTCCAGCTGCATCTCTCTCCTCAGCTCCGCCTCCAGCTGCCCTCCTGTCTGTCTCCAGACTGATATGTCATCTAGCGGTGGGAACTCCTTACCTGCTGTCCACCATCATACTGGGACTCATATACAGAGACAGGAGGAGAGGTGAGAACAGCTGCTGCACCTCCACACTGAGTTTGTCTACATGCATAATTCAATCTTTACCCGATTAAGGCGATACTCCGACTACTGAAGCTGTCATGTAAAGGCCTCTGTGTGATTATCTTAAGGTCATAACCTGGTTAACACAGCTGGATCAGAGGTCAGAGGTCACAGCACCCTGACAATAGATGGAGTAAATATTCCTGTGACCCTGAACGCATCATGGAGGAGAAGCTCCAGATGAAGAAATGAAAGACGGGGAGATTTTTTTTTTTAGTCTTTAAGCACTGTAAAAACAAAAGGAATTGTGTATTTTTTTTGCAGCTCAGCAGGCCGATGAGGTGAAGCGGACATCTGATGATGTCATCATGGAAATAGTCACCTGACCAGTGACATCACACAACAACATGGACGCTGGAGAGAGGATTTAGCACTCTCACTCTTGCTGGTTTTGCCTGTTTCATAACATTTTGTATTTGGTTTTTAATTTGTCAGATTTAAAAAAAAAAAAAAAAAAAAAGATTTTATTTGTAATTGCTGTCATTTTCTGGAGAGCACTTTGTAAACGCTCTGAAATGCATCACAAATAAAGATTATTATTAGTGCAATAGTAGTAGTACGGTTGTTTTTATTATAATAATTATAATAGTATTATCATATTTGTGTTTGCCCCAACTTTCTTGGTCATTAAAACTCTTTCCATCGTTTTGTTTTAAAGCTGCATCAAGCAATTTTCCGACCACTAGAGGGTGACAGACACAGCAACACATTTGTAAATAAACCACATAAATGCTAACAGCTAAGCTAAACGTACCTACTTTCTACCGCTGAACGTTACCTGTCCCACAGCAACAAGTGAAGAGGCAGGTAGCAAGTTTACCAGTTTAACAAGTTTACCAGTTTAACAAGTTTACAAGTTTAACAGGTTTACCAGTTTAACAGGTTTACCAGTTTAACAAGTTTACAAGTTTAACAGGTTTACAAGTTTAACAGGTTTACCAGTTTAACAGGTTTACCAGTTTAACAAGTTTACCAGTTTAAGAAGTTTACAAGTTTAACAGGTTTACCAGTTTAACAGGTTTACCAGTTTAACAGGTTTAACAGGTTTACCAGTTTAACAAGTTTACCAGTTTAACAGGTTTACCAGTTTAACAAGTTTACCAGTTTAAGAAGTTTACAAGTTTAACAGGTTTACAAGTTTAACAAGTTTACAAGTTTAACAGGTTTACCAGTTTAACAGGTTTACAAGTTTAACAGGTTTACCAGTTTAACAGGTTTACCAGTTTAACAAGTTTACCAGTTTAACAGGTTTACAAGTTTAACAAGTTTACCAGTTTAACAGGTTTACCAGTTTAACAAGTTTACAAGTTTAACAAGTTTACCAGTTTAACAGGTTTACCAGTTTAACAGGTTTACAAGTTTAACAAGTTTACCAGTTTAACAGGTTTACAAGTTTAACAGGTTTACCAGTTTAACAGGTTTACCAGTTTAACAAGTTTACCAGTTTAACAGGTTTACCAGTTTAACAAGTTTAACAGGTTTACAAGTTTAACAGGTTTACCAGTTTAACAAGTTTACCAGTTTAACAGGTTTACAAGTTTAACAGGTTTACCAGTTTAACAGGTTTACCAGTTTAACAAGTTTACAAGTTTAACAAGTTTACCAGTTTAACAGGTTTACAAGTTTAACAGGTTTACCAGTTTAACAAGTTTACCAGTTTAACAGGTTTACCAGTTTAACAAGTTTAACAGGTTTGCAAGTTTAACAGGTTTACCAGTTTAACAGGTTTACCAGTTTAACAAGTTTACCAGTTTAACAGGTTTACCAGTTTAACAAGTTTAACAGGTTTACAAGTTTAACAGGTTTACCAGTTTAACAGGTTTACCAGTTTAACAAGTTTACCAGGTTTACAAGTTTAACAGGTTTACCAGTTTAACAAGTTTACCAGTTTAATAGGTTTACAAGTTTAACAAGTTTACCAGTTTAACAAGTTTACCAGTTTAACAGGTTTACAAGTTTAACAGGTTTACCAGTTTAACAAGTTTACCAGTTTAACAGGTTTACCAGTTTAACAGGTTTACCAGTTTAACAAGTTTACCAGTTTAACAGGTTTACCAGTTTAACAAGTTTAACAGGTTTACAAGTTTAACAGGTTTACCAGTTTAACAGGTTTACCAGTTTAACAAGTTTACCAGGTTTACAAGTTTAACAGGTTTACCAGTTTAACAAGTTTACCAGTTTAATAGGTTTACAAGTTTAACAAGTTTACCAGTTTAACAAGTTTACCAGTTTAACAGGTTTACAAGTTTAACAGGTTTACCAGTTTAACAAGTTTACCAGTTTAACAGGTTTACCAGTTTAACAAGTTTACCAGTTTAACAGGTTTACCAGTTTAACAAGTTTAACAGGTTTACAAGTTTAACAGGTTTACCAGTTTAACAAGTTTACCAGTTTAACAGGTTTACAAGTTTAACAGGTTTACCAGTTTAACAGGTTTACCAGTTTAACAAGTTTACAAGTTTAACAAGTTTACCAGTTTAACAGGTTTACAAGTTTAACAGGTTTACCAGTTTAACAAGTTTACCAGTTTAACAAGTTTAACAGGTTTACCAGTTTAACAGGTTTACCAGTTTAACAAGTTTACCAGTTTAACAGGTTTACCAGTTTAACAAGTTTAACAGGTTTACAAGTTTAACAGGTTTACCAGTTTAACAGGTTTACCAGTTTAACAAGTTTACCAGTTTAACAGGTTTACAAGTTTAACAGGTTTACCAGTTTAACAGGTTTACAAGTTTAACAAGTTTACCAGTTTAACAGGTTTACCAGTTTAACAAGTTTAACAGGTTTACAAGTTTAACAGGTTTACCAGTTTAACAAGTTTACCAGTTTAATAGGTTTACAAGTTTAACAAGTTTACCAGTTTAACAAGTTTACCAGTTTAACAGGTTTACAAGTTTAACAGGTTTACCAGTTTAACAAGTTTACCAGTTTAACAGGTTTACAAGTTTCCCGAATTTCCCCAAGGGGATTAATAAAGTGATATTTTATCTTAACAAGTTTACTAGTTTAACAAGTTTACCAGTTTAACAAGTTTACCAGTTTAACAGGTTTACAAGTTTAACAAGTTTACCAGTTTAACAGGTTTACAAGTTTAACAAGTTTACCAGTTTAACAAGTTTACCAGTTTAACAAGTTTACTAGTTTAACAAATTTACCAGTTTAACAAGTTTACCAGTTTAACTAGTTTACTCACTTTATCGTTTATCTCATTATGTCTCAGTGAAATCTACATAACACACATTAGCTTCAGGATTGGTTGGAAGGTCTGACATCACTCGCTGAAGGTTTAATGTATTTTATGTCTCTGTATATTCAGTTTATTCAGACTTTGTGTTGAACTTGAACTAAAGCTGAACTTATTTCTTCAGTCATTTCTTCGCTGGTATAAATAGCATAAACACTTTTTGTTTTTTGGCTGGTAGGTGGAAGCGCCCCTCCGTTTCCATGGCAGCAGGCCTGACAGGAAGTGGAGGTGGGTGAGGTGTGAGGTTGGCTTCAGGCTGTGATTGGGTGGAGGACTTTGTGTTCATCTGAAGGGCAAATGAGATCAGACTAACGACACAAACCCTGACCCTTCATCAGCTGAGGTGTTCTGAACGCTGCAGGCAGCACTTCCTGTTTGACAGGAAGCTGCACTGTGTTTAGAAGAAACCCTGCTGCTGTTTCCTCTCTCTCTCTCTCTCTCTCTCTCTGCCTCTCTCTCTCTCTCACTGCCTCTCTCTCTCTCTCTCTCTCTCTGTCTCTCTCTCTCTCTCTCTCTCTCTCTCTCTCTCTCTGTCTCTCTCTCTCTCTCTCTCTCTGTCTCTCTCTGCCTCTCTCTCTCGCTCTCTGTCTCTCTGTCTCTCTCTCCCTCCCTCTCTCTCTCTCTCTCTCCGTCTCTCTCTCTCTCTCTCTGTCTCTCTCTCTCTCTCTCTCTCTCAGTATAGTATTAGGATTCTTCAGTGTAATAAATGCATTAAAATGTGAAAGTGTTCATGTAGTCAAATCTCACCAATCTGTCAAAGATTAACATGGATTTTCCCTCTGACCTTTGTCTCACCTAGTGCTATTGACATTTTGTACATTTTAACGAACCACTAAACCCTTAAATTAACTTTAAATACACATTAATTCACATAAACCCACCACTTAATGCAAAATCCCCTTAAAATCAATTAAACCTGTAACAGTGTCACTTACTTTTGGATTACTGATTACAGGACTGTGTGTGTGTGTGTGTGTGTGTGTGTGTGTGTGTGTGTGTGTGTGTGTGCCTTTATCAAGTTCACCTTTAATCCCAGTTAGAATGAACTGCAACACTAAGTTTTCAATTGAAACACACTCAAAGAAAAGAAAAACAACAGTATTTCTATCAGAAATAACTGCTGCAATATGTTTATATTATAAAAAAAATTGCTATTGTATTCTTCATTTTTTTGTATTTTTTATATATATTTATTAATAAAATAAAACATATTTTAATTTCATTTTAAGAACTCTACGACTGAAGTTAAGATTTAAAATGCTTTTTAACTGTATTCAATTCATTTTTAACACTTGACATCTTGATGTGTTGTGTGTGTGTGTGTGTGTGTGTGTGTGTGTGTGTGTGTGTGTGTGCGCGCGCGCGTGTGTGTGTGTGTGCGTGTGTGCATGCATGCGTGTTTGTGTAACTGAACTGGTTTCGCCACCCTGGTCAGCCCGTTCGGGCGGGGTGATTTCCCGCAGCCCGATAGCCCCGCCCCGCCGGTGAACACGGCGACACAAAACGAGCGGCTTCCGTAGTAAACCGGCCAGAAAACACTTCCGGGTGTGAACTCTGAGTTTTTCCTGTTGAACTTCAGTCCGGTTTGATTTCGGTGAAAAAGTTTGTTTAACATGACGAATTAAACTGAGGAGAGAAAGAAGGAAGAGAAACTGAAGGAGGGAAGAGAAGAGGAAGAGAAGAAGAAGAGGAGTTTGGTTTTTAGTCTGAAGGTAAAAAAAAACTCGGAAAAAAAACTCTTCAAACTGTTTTCTCTCTGTGTGTTGTGAAGCAACCAGGCAGCAAAACATTTTATTCTGCTTTTAATATGCAGAAATAGTTTTTACTCAACCTGTTTACATGCAGAAATGGACTTTATCGACCTTTTTAAATGCATAAATACAGTAAATTTACCTTTTAATATTCAGAAATGGAGTTCACCACATTTTGATATGAAGAAATAGTTTCTACCCACCTTTTTATGGGCAGAAATAGAGTTTATCTTCCTTATTATATACAGAGACAAAGCTTATCTGCCTTTTTATATGCAGTAATAAAGTTTATCCGCCTTTTTATATGCAGAAACAGAGTCGATCCTCCTTTTCTCATGTGCAGAGTGGAGTTTACTCCCTGGTTTATTTGCAGAAGTGCTTTATCTTCCCTTTCATCTGCAGAAACACACTTTACTGTAGAGATGACTTCCCTTTTCTCTGCAGATAGATTCACCTCACCAGCCTGTGGACGTGCTGAGAGTTTCTATAAACCTCTACCTGCCAAATCCACCTTACAGTCAGTAATAATAATAATAATATTAATAATAACTTTATTTGTATAGCACCTTCCATACAAAATGAGCCCAAAGTGCTTCAAAAATATAATAAAAACAAAAAAATACAAAGCTGAGCAGTTAACAGTAATAAAATATTTGGAACAAATAAAAGTCCAAGGAGGACAAAAGTAAGTATAAAAACATAAAAGGGTATAAGAACATAAAATAAACTCGCCCAGCCCTAGTATATGTATATAGGCGCTGTGTGTTTATTGTCAATAAAAGTTGTGAGGAAACACTTTATGACTTTATTACAGCAGGGAGCGGCAACGTTGCTGACAATCAGAGAGCAAAACTTTAAATGAAGATCATATTTTCATAATATCCCTATAGGGACTCATAGTGTGTAGTGAGTTTATAATATAATCACCTTTTAATACTGAATATGTAGTAATACTCCTGTAGGATCTGCAGCTGTCACAGGATCGCTGCGGTGTTGTTCTGTGTGTTTTAGTTCTACATTTACACACCAGTCACCAGTCTGAACCTGACTGAATGTTTCTCATTCTCTTAAAGACATTTTGATCTAAAGGCTTCTACTTAAATGCTTGAAATGTGTTTCTTAGACAAATATAAATAGTGAAGTTGATCCTATGTATGAATTTCTTTCCAAAGCCTTTTTGCCTTTCCATCAAGGCAAAGGGCGGCTGCTTTAAAGAATCTAAAATATAAGATAGTTTTGATTTGTTTAACACTTTTTTGGTCGCTGCATAATTCCATTTGTGTTATTTCATAGTTTCGATGTCTTTACTGTTATTCTAAAATGTGGAAAATAGTAAAAATAAAGACAAATGTGGTGTGTCCAAACTTTTGACCGGCAGTGTTTCAACCTGCTGAGTGACTCAGCATGATGGTGATGAAAGGGATTTCCTGATGCAACACAACTGAGCAATGTCGCCTGCAACAGGAACAGGGATTGCCGACTGTTAGTGCTGAAACCGTCTGTCGTTAGTTGATTAATCGTTTCAGTCGTTTATCAGTAAAAACACCAAATATGTTCTTGGTTAAGATTTGCTGCTTTTCTCAGTTTCATCTCATTATTAAATGAGTACTTTTGTTTTTTTGGCTGCTGGTCAGACTGAGGATGAAATCTGAAGAATCACTTTGGATTCTGGGAACTTCTGATTTGTCATTATTTTTTACATTTTATAGACTCAACAATTAATTGAAAAAATAATACATGAATCGATAATTACAATAACTGTTAGTTGCAGCCCTGCTGACTGTAGAGAACATAGAAGGCTGAATGAGGAACAAATGTATCATGGAGAATTAACGTTGTTGGTTATGACTGTTGGGGAAATCGTCTGTTTTCATGCAGCGAGGCCTTGATGTTTTCTTTCATTTATTTGTGTAGTTTGATTGCAGAAGGCTTTGTGTTTTTCTTCTTTACATAACTCTGTGGGTGAAGTCAGACTCTGCATGGATCTGATGCATTTTAATCTTGCAGCAGCATGCAGTGCAGGACTCCGGACACTAGGCGGCGCTCACTGACAGGAACATCAGGCTTCACATAGAAACAGCAGAAGGGCCGCGCTGTGTTTTACAGTTACAGATTTACAAAATATCATGTCTTTCAAAGGACCAAGTCTGTCAAATCAATCAATCAATCAATCAATAAATTGCAATTAAATAAATGCACAGAGAAAAGGGGGAAATAAATGAATAAATAAAAAGAAAAATGGGGAATAAATCAATAAAAGTCTAAATAAATTGGAAAATGAATAAATATATGAAAAAGTAAATAATTCATCCAATCAATAAATTAATTAATTCCTGCCTTAGATGAGGTAAATATGTATTTTTTTTATTACAAATTGATTGATTGATATGACAGACCTTCACTCTTTAGCTGTATGTTATCAGATTTCAGTCTGCTTCTTCAGCACCAGATGGCACTGTTCACCCCCCATACCTCTCACCCCCTTCAACTCATCAACACATTTTCCATCTGCTCTGAAATGACAATCCACAAAATAAAATAAAATAAAAACAAGTTAAGTTGTTGGTTTCATCCTGAACGATCCAGCGAGTTTCCTGTAGCAGCCGATGGTGAAACATGTAATAAAATACTTTTAACAGGTTGAATATGTAATAAAAGCTGTTCATACAATATAAAATAACATCGTCAGACTCATATTGTTTTAATAAAACCAGTTACACCTTTATATTATAGTAATAATTACTGCTAAATGTAATAATGTATTACAGGAATCAGGAAGAACATTATTACAGGTTTTATTCCATTTTCGACTCATTTAGAAGGACATTTTATTAAATTTGCAAGTTAATTACACAGTCAGATATTACAGAAACAGAGTTCAGTTCCCTGTGCAGAGCAAGGCACCGACACTGGCAGGGTGGAGGGTTTGAATCCCACTGGCATCTGCCGTGGTTAAACTACAGTGTACGGACCGGAGCTGAAGGCTGTTTTCTGTTATGTGTATAAAGGAGGAAGAGGAGGAGGAGCAGGATGATGATGGAGGAGGAGGAGGAGGAGCAGAGAGGAGGAGCCGGCATCCCGTCCAGAGAGGAGGAGGAGGAGCAGAGAGGAGGAGCCGGCATCCCGTCCAGAGAGGAGGAGGAGGAGGAGGAGGAGGAGCAGAGAGGAGGAGCCAGCATCCCGTCCAGAGAGGAGGAGGAGGAGGAGGGGTCAGAGGTCACAGAGGTCACTCCTCCCAGGGTGAGACGACATGAAATGGAGGATTATTTATCTATAGACCTTCTTCACCAACATGGCTTCTTAACATTGCTGCCAATGGAGAGAACCGATCTAGAACCTGAGGAAGAACGTCGGCCATGTTGGAGAGAAAGCTCTGTCATTCTGGCCTTTGCTTCTGCTTTATTTGACTGAATCCAGCAGGTTTCAATATAAATGAATTTTCAAAACAAATGTTACTGTTACACAAAACTCATTCTTGAATCTTAATTAATCAGAGGAAGGCTGACTGGACACCAGGATCTGTTCCAGCTCCACGTTCAAAACCTTTCTCCACATCAGACCTGGGAGCGGCCCAGATAGTTCTCTAACAGATAGTTCCTCCATGCTTCACATGGAGGAACTATCTGTTAGAGAACTGTGTGTTAGTTAATAAAGTGTAAATCTGTAGAAGCAGCTAGAAGCAGAGAGCAGCTGAGTCAGCTTGTTGTGGTGTGGCTGTAGATCCATTCAGTAACGTTCTCAGTAAAAGTGAATAGTGTGATAAGGTGGATTTGGTTACTGTGACACAGTAAACTGTCTTGTCTTTAGCCCTAGTCTCTACTCCAAAACACTCTGAGTTGTAGCTTGAGAAGAGTCAGCTCAGTTAACCTGAACAAACTGTTAGCTAGCTAACTAGCCGGCAAACACACTGATGTTAATGTGAACATGCTAACGCTAGCTGCTACTAGCTACGTTAGCTAGTGTGCTAATCAGATGTGTTAACAACAAGACAGTGATGTTAGCTGACCAGATGCTATGGTTAGCTAGCTAACAAGCTGACATTATCTAAACACTAAATCAATCAGATGGATCAGTGATGAAATGATCAGTTCAGTCAGAAACAGACAGAAATTAACCGTCTGATCAGTTCTGTTGAGATGGAGAAGTTGTACGTTTAGAAACACAGCTGTTAGCATAAAGTCATTCATTCTCACTCTTTCACAGTGTTAGCAGCCACATCCTCCTCCTCTCTCTCAGTGGAGCATCAGTGATTGACTGATTGAGTCTATTATCAGTATGCTATACAGATCTAACTGACAGCTGGTTGATTCATACGCTCTCAATAGATATTTCTCACACAGATGTTATGCAACGTATTAAATGAAAGAAAGGGAACAGTGTGCAACAGCTAGCTAACAACTGGAACAATGTTATCAGTTCAGCTTAGCAACCTGCTGTAAACACTGACACGGCTGCAATGGATGGGAATCATTGTGTGTGTGTGTGTGTGTGTGTGATAAGGCGTCCATTGTTGCGGCTAACAGAGCGATTGTCTGACTGTCAGGCCAGGTGACGGGCGTGCTCGTAGTGATGATGTCATCAGCTGGTGACTCACCTGTACCTGGAGCTAGCCAGCCAGCGTTTACATCCCTCGCCTTCTTCTAAGCGTTCTCTCTCTCTCTCTCTCTCTCTCTTCTTCTTCTTCTTCTTCTTCTTCTTCTTCTTCTGTCTTCCCCAGCCGGTCTGGAATTTGAACCTGCAACCCTCGAAGACCTGCTGCTTTAGCGTTTAGCCTAAAACCGGATCGCACCGGCTAAATTCACCTGTGATGTTCAATGCATCCCAGTTCTTTTTGTGATGAATAATGTTGTAATTTATTTATTTTTCGGTGAAGCCACTTTCCCTCAACTTGCCTCCTCTACTTCTACTGCAGTCAGAGATTTCCTACGTTTCCCAGAATGCCTTTCAACAGCCTCCAGATAAGGAGCATGAACTTTCAGCTGCGGGTTTTTACGTGTCGGTTGAGAGGGAGATAACGATAACAGAGCGAGAGTTTTTTCAGTCTAGAAAAAGTGAGAGTCGCCCCTTAATCAAACTCTCAACCTGTCTCTCTCCTGCAGTGCATGCTGGTCTCTCTCCTGCTCCTGTGGGTGGAGAAACTGGTCTCTCTTCTTCTTCTACGATGGATTTCTCCCTGTATGATTGTTGAACGTCTCTCGGTGCAAAATGGCGGCTCTAGAAAGAAGAAGCCCTCGCTCTTTGATTCTGAGGGACTGACACCAAAACCTGACGCTTACCGCTGAGGTTTTACATCCTGAAACATTTTCTCATATCAAACTGCACTGGAGCTGTTTTTTAAGAGTATTAAAGTGTTTTTAGGTGGATTTTCCCTTTAAGTGCACGATTTGAACCAGCGACCTTCTTGTCACAAGTCAGCTTCTGTAACCTTTGAAAAGAGTATGGTTAGGTGTGTGTGTGTGTGTGTGTGTGTGTGTGCGTCACTACATGCCTTGCTGTCTCTTCGATGCGACACAACAACTTTGAGCTGAATTCCTCCAGACCAACCCCCCCTCCACAGGTGGTGTGTGTGTGTGTGTGTGTGTGTGTGTGTGTGTGTGTGAGAGTGTGTCCCTCCTCCTCCATGTTTTTATTTTTCCAGGAAGTGATGTTCAGTGTTCAGGGAATGTTATGAAGGTTTTTAGGAACTGGACTTATGACAGCAGGAGTTCACACACACACACACACACACACAGGTTAACAGTGACCAGTGTGAGATTCCCTGTCTGTAATCTGTCTTAACTGGAGATGACAGTAGTGTGTGTGTGTGTGTGTGTGTGTGTGTGAACTCCTGCCGTCGTTACGTCTCATCTGTGTCAGGTGACCATTTCCTGTCTTGAGTGTTCCAGTGACCTTTGACCCCCGGCCAATGACAGGAGAGCGAGGAGGCAGTGGGGAACTATCGTCTCCATGACAACCTGACTCACCTTATGATCTGTAGGGGGGGGGGGGGGGGGGGCAGGGGGGGCGGGATTCAGATTTTTGATTGGCTCCTGAGAGTTGTGGTTCCCACGGTGATCGGGGGGAGGAGGGGGTTTGGTTCCTGTTATTTCTTCCTCTAACTCTTCTCCATCATCATGATCATTCTCAGATCAAGGGGAATATTAACTCCCATCTGTTGTCAGGGTGACAACTGTGACCTCTGACCTTTGACCTCCTTACAGTCGGCTGCTTGTAACGTTGGTGATCCAGGAGTCAAAGCTAATGAGATGTGGGAAATTCCATCTTGCTGCAAGGAAAAATGTGACAGATCGGTCCTTTAAGTCAGAAACTCGGTCAGATTTCTAAACGCTCATGTGACGTCACATCACCATGGAGACAAACACTGTAGACTCTACACAGCTTCACAGCTTTGGGTGTTGACGGGTTCGGGAACAAGTGCGTTCCCTTCCCCCCCTCCCCACCCAGACCGTCCCAGCCGGTCTGGGGATTTGAACCAGCAAACCTTCCAGTCACAAACCTGCTGTTCCCGAGACATGAGAGAGATTTGACGGTCTTCTTCATGTGGTTTTCTTTACAGGAAGCAAACAGGAACTGGAACCACTCCAACGACGTTGTCACTTCCTGTCCGACCGAGGCCAGCCCAGAGATCGCCACGGAAACGGAACAGAGTGAAGGTGAAGCACCGGCAATAGAGAAGAGTGGAGTAGAGTCATCACCTTTTATTTATAGAGCAATTATCAAAACAGTCACAAAAAGTTGGAGCTATAAATAAAAAATGAACAAACAAGAAATAAGAATAAAATAAACGGAAAAAACAAGCAAATGTACAGATAATTAAAACATCACGTCATTAACAGAGAGTAGAACAGAGTAGAGTAGAATAAAAAACAACTGAACAATAGAATGTGATTTATTCTGCGTTGCCCATGTGCTTCTAATATCAGACAATCTGTCAATACATCAACCAATTCAGTGTCTCTGTTGGGATTTTTTTTTAAGTTTACACTGTCATGGTAACTCATCGTTGACCTTTGACCCCCTCCAGACCCAGCAGTGACCCCTCAGAAACCAGGAAGTGGGCCGGTGGTCATCCGCGGCAACAAGAACCTGGCCAGCGAGAAGCTGGAGAGAGTCCGCAAGTGGAGCATCTCTACGTATAAGGTGAGAGAGAGAGAGAGAGAGAGAGAGAGCATCTCTACGTATAAGGTGAGAGAGAGAGAGCATCAGTACGTATAAGGTGAGAGAGAGAGAGCATCTCTACGTATAGGGTGAGAGAGAGAGAGAGAGAGAGAGAGCATCACTACGTATAAGGTGAGAGAGAGAGAGAGAGCATCTCTACGTATAAGGTGAGAGAGAGAGAGAGAGAGAGAGAGCATCACTACGTATAAGGTGAGAGAGAGAGAGAGAGAGAGAGAGAGCATCACTACGTATAAGGTGAGAGAGAGAGAGAGAGAGAGAGCATCACTACGTATAAGGTGAGAGAGAGAGCATCACTACGTATAAGGTGAGCGAGAGAGAGAGAGAGAGCATCACTACGTATAAGGTGAGAGAGAGAGAGAGAGAGAGAGCATCACTACGTATAAGGTGAGAGAGAGAGCATCTCTACATATAAGGTGAGAGAGAGAGAGAGCATCACTACGTATAAGGTGAGAGAGAGAGAGAGAGAGCATCACTACGTATAAGGTGAGAGAGAGAGCATCACTACATATAAGCAGAGAGAGATTAGCGATAGAACTTTTGATTTAATATATTTATATTTACCACACTACATTACCCAGCATCCCTTCGACACAAACCAGGCACAACTTCCTGGTTTGAAATGTTAACTTTCCGTAGGAAGCTAACATGTTGGTGACAAGACGAGACGTAGCTTAGCTTGCTAGTAAACCTGCTAGCTAACATCGAACCATACAAATGTTATAGCTAGTCATAGTTCTGGTGTTTGGCTTGTGAACACTGTCAGCAGGAAAAAAGTGCAATAATTTTACGCTTTTAGGCTACATGTAGAAATATAATTCTGTAGCTGCACTATAAGAACACAATCTTTTTTCAACATTCATTTATATTTGTCTCAGAAACACATTTCAAGCATTTAAGCAGAAGCCTTTAGATCAAAATGGCTTTAAGAGAATGAAAAACATCGTACGTTCAATCAGGCGGGTCCAGACTGTTGACTGGTAGTGTCGGTAGCTAGCTAGTAGCTTAGCTAGTAAGCTAACTAACTTCCCTGCTAAATTCAACCAGTCGTTGTGGTTGTTATTCCTGAGATCGTTAGCTAAATTGATAACTGTTAGGTTTATCTGAAGTCTTCACTTATGAGCTGAAGTAACACTATAGTTTTATATATTTGCCAATCTTCTGGGTAGAGTTTCCAACCCTCAAAATGGCTGCTGTGTGAATAAGGTCAGTCGTTGAGGTTGTGTCATAGCCTTTAACAGGAAGTCCCCCCCCCCCCCCCCCCGCAGTGCACCAGGCAGGTTCTGTCAGAGAAGATGGGTCGTGGTTCTCGCACGGTGGATCTGGACCTGGAGCCTCGTCTGGAGCTGCTGCTGGACGACCGCCGGCGCTACGACCAGGTGACCAAGCTGACCCAGACGCTGGCCAATCAGCTGGCTCAGGTCACGATTACCCAGAAGACCCTGGGGGACGCCTTCGCCGATCTGAGCCTCAAAACACCAACACTGCATGTGAGTCCCAAGAATACTACTCCTACTACTTCTGCTGCTATTGCTACTGCTACTAATACCTCTCTGTTGCCTTTGACACCAAAATATACAGATTATTTCCCCTTTTCAGACTGTTTTCCTTGATCTGTCCCTCAGGTGGAGTTTGGTCTGAACGCAGAGGCCCAGAGGTTTCTGTCGAAGAGCGGCGAGACTCTGACGACAGCCGTTAACTCCTTCACCACCGACATGAACACCCTGATCAATAAAACCATCGAGGACACCTTGATCAACGTCAAGCAGTACGAGGCCGCCAGGTGGGTGGAGCACACACCGTCTCTTAGTCGTATTGAGCCTGGATCCCAAAGTGAGTCACTACATTTGATGTTCATTTCCAAAAAGCTATACTGGATATCCATTTTCCCCCCCAAGAAAACCCCAAAAGATTTTTACCTGAACATGATGTGTCGAATCTAGAGGATCCAGTCTGTACGAGTGTCTCATTGAGTCAACCAAGGACTAAGTTCCCGACTCTACAAACCCACAGAACTTTATTTTAAATTCTAGTCCGGATGCCAAGGTTTCCAAAGACACCAAACATGTCAGGCTGAATTACAGGGAAATGTGGAGAAAATGAAGCACAAGACATCTAGATTTTCTTCCATTTGATGTAATGGAGCAGCGACTTGGGTTTGAATATTTCAGTCACTATAACCAGCTGTAGGAACAAGCAGAAACAGAATATGGATGTGACGATGTCGTACAGTGTGGAAAACAAGTTTTTTCCTCAGGTTGAAGCTACTTAAGGGGTGCGAGTTGTTCATTTAGTCAATCAAGGACCTGAGTTACCTCCTGTCCTTTTTATAAGAGCAGTTGTCACTTTTGTCAGGTTGGTATTTCTGTTTGAAGGAGATCTCTTTGGAACTAAACTCTTCATTTACACTTTGTATCCCTCGTTTACTCCAGTTGTTGCCTTTATTTCTAGCAGTTACCTGTCCATGACCGTGGAAACTTTGAGTTCAAGTCTCTCTCTCTCTCTCTCCATGTCTCTCTCTAGGATCGAGTACGATGCGTACCGCTGCGACCTGGAGGAGCTGAACCTGGGCCCTCGGGACAACAACACCCTGCCCAAACTGGAACAGGCCCAGAGAACCTTCCAGAACCAGAGGGAGAAGTACCAGAAGACCAGAGACGACCTGTCCGTCAAACTCAAGCTGCTGGAGGAGAACAAGGTGAGAGGGAGGAGAGGGAGGGAGGGAGGGATTTAGGCAGTCGCCAGTAACAGAGAGAGCAAGAGGTTAAAGGCCCTAGCTAACCTGAAGT
Organism: Centroberyx gerrardi; assembly: GCF_048128805.1. Lineage (NCBI taxonomy): Eukaryota > Metazoa > Chordata > Actinopteri > Beryciformes > Berycidae > Centroberyx > Centroberyx gerrardi. The sequence goes on along the minus strand of NC_136019.1, from coordinate 1,761,767 downwards.
CAGTTAAGGGATTAACATTGTTGAAAATCAAAATGGAGCACAGAAAGTTGGCAATTGCTCTGCTTGCTGTTGAAGAAGAGGATGAGGATTTAAAGTTCAAGTTACTCACTCCTCCAGGTGCTGCTAATTGTTTTTTGGGCCTTATTTTTGCAGTTCAGCCACCTACACTACCAACATTTACACACTTCCCATTCATTTTCTATGTAAGCGGCAGTGCAATGCATTCTGGTAGCGATGCAGAATGCCTCGCGCTTCTCAAAACTCCTAAACCTCATGAACACACGTTTAAACTAGCCATTATAGATCTAAAATGAATCTAGATCCAGCAGCTGCACGGCCGATTTCTGACATCAAATATTTTCAGAAACAGATTTCAGTGGACTGTTGAAATACGAGAAAGCTTCCGAACAAGCCGCCAAGTTTTTCAGAAACTGAAACCAAGGACCGCCCAGCGAGCGGTGCGTTCGTCCAATCGGCTGCAGCCTTCGGTCCGTGTCAGATGAACGTAACGAGGCTGCAAACCATCCAGCTTCTACACAACTACTGTTTGTCCCAAGTTTGAAATAAACCCAGGAAGACGTTACATTGGGTGTTAATATTTGGGAGGAATTTGTGTTTATGTTTCAGGGAAAGGGAAGCACTTGTCAATCATCTATCAGGACTCCGCCTACGTTATTTCAGTGGCCCGCCCATCAAGCGGCCAATATTGGGAAGCAGCGTAATCCCTCCCTGTCCAATGACGACCCGGTGAAAATGTACCATAAGTCTCTCTCTCTCTCTCTCTCTCTCTCTCTCTCCAGGTGAAGGTCCTCAACTCCCAGCTGCTGTTGCTCCACAGCGCCGCCGCGTCCCACAGCTCCTCCTGTCATCAATTCCTGCAGCGGAACCTCCGGCAGGCAGCAGAACTCGCCCATCCCAGCCTGGACGCCCCGTCCTGGCTGGAGGACAGCTGACCTGCAGGCAACAACAAACCCCCCCCCCCCAAAAGAAAATACACCTGAGCTATCATAGATGGATGGCGGTGCGTTTGGGAAAAAGGCAATTGATCATTTTCAGCATTTGAAATGTTTGGATGACTGTAGGTTTGAGATTTTAGCTAGGTAGGTAGGTAGGTAGGTTATTTATGCCAGAGGGGAATTTAATTTGGGAGTTTGGAATGGGTTTCATGGGTCCTGAGGTCTTTATTCAGGACTGGAAAAGTCTGGAAAAGGGAGTTTGACCAGTTCCAGGTCTTGAAGTGTTTGGACGACTGGGTGTCTTCTAGATAAATAGATGGGAAGGAAGGAAGGTAGTTGATTTATACCAGAGGGAAATTCAATATTTTTAGTTTTGAATGGGTCTCCTTGGCCCTGGAGTTCTTATTCAGGTCTGGAAAGTATTGGATGGGGAAATTTTATCACTTCCAAGTCTTGAAATGTTTGGGAATTGCATGAAAAGAGAACTAGTTTCTCTAGAAAAGTATGGAAAGGGAGTTTGATCTTTTCTTGAAATGTTTGGACGGCTGTGTGTCTTTAAAATTTTAGATAGATAATTCGTTTCTTTAATTAACCTGAAGAGAAATAAATATTGTGGGTTTTGAATGGGTTTCATGGGCCCTGAGGTTCTTATGCAAGTCTGGAAAAGTCTGGGAAAGTCTAGAAAATCCTGGGAAGGGGAAGTAAATTCTTTGCAGATGCCAAAATGTTTAGGGACTTGGCGTAGAAAGTCTGGATAAATTATTGAATAAGGAAGTTCATCATTCCCAGGTCTTGAAATGTTTGGGACTAAAGGTCTCTCTCTCTCTCTCTCTCTCTCTCTCTCTCTCTCTCTCTCTCTCTCTCTCTCTCTCTCTCTCTCTCTCTCTCTCTCTCTCATAGCAAGTACACACACACACACATATATACTGCATCTACACACACACACCCTGTTTCAATCACCGACTTATGACCTACTTAACAGGGACACACACTCACACAAAACACACACATATGTACCCAGATCCACCTCAATCACTTCCAATTTATGCCCTACATAGCAAGGACACACACACACACACACACACACACCTAGAGGTTGGGGCCTCTGTGTCGCTGTGGGTCTAATCCTCTGTGAGGGCCGCTAAGCCTTTCTTTGAACTTTAAAACCCTCGGCCACCGCAGATCTGACTTCACTGGGACTGAAACTGCCTTAATATCAGGGTTGGAAAATAACTTGAGCGTCCGTTGGCCACAGTGACCGGTGCAAACCAAAATACACCAGCCAACTAGATGTTCAGGATAGAGTCGGACTCCAAATGATGGTCGGTTGCCTGTAGAATAAACTAAGATTTACCAGAACTTGTCTGGTGGCTGCTGGTCAGTTCCCGCTCTGCTTCACACGGTCAGAAACTCAAGAAACCAGCTGAGGTTCCACTTGAGTACGTTCAGTTTCTACGACCTAAGAAACATTGGACGATGTTGACCACGTTTGCGTTGTCTCCTTGTTTGTCGGTCCGGAAAAGTTGGCGCAAAGTCTTTTCTTTGAACTTTAAAACCCTCGGCCACCTCAGATCTGACTTCACTGGAGCTAGAACTGCCTTCACGCCATTGTAGGAAAATAGCATGAGCGTCCGTTAGCCACAGTGACCGGTACATCCTAAAATAGTCCAGCCAACTAGATGTTCAGGACTCCAAATGATGGTTCGTTACCTGTAAACTCAGATTTACCAGCACTTATGCGGTGGCTGCTGGTCAGTTCCCGCTCTGCTTCACACTCAGAAACTCAAGAAACCAGCTGAGTTTCCAGTTGAGTCCGTTCAGTTTCTACGACCAAAGAAACATTGGACGATGTTGACCATGGTTGCCTTGGTTTCCTTGTTCTTGATCTTTTGGGCAACTTCACCCATCAGTTCTGTAGCTGCATCATCATCAGGCACTAAGCCTTTCTTTGAACTTTCAAACCCACGGTGACCGGTACATCCCAAAATACACCAGCCAACTAGATATCTAGGACTCCAAACAATGGTTGGGTACCTGTAGACTAACTTGCCAGCCACTTTCACTGTTTTCCCAGCCAGCTAGAGGTTTAGGGCTCCAATTGATGGTTGGGTACCTGCCCAAGTGTCTGCTAGAGTAAAGATTTACCAGTACTTGTCTGGTCATTTCCCGCTTTGGATCACACTGTGAGAAACTCAAGAAACCGGTCCAGTTTCCAGTTAAGTCCGTTCAGCTTCTATGACCAAAGAAAGTTGGCCCATGTTGACCACAGTTGCCTTGTTTACTTGTTTGACGGCCCAGAAAAGTCAGCTGCAGCTGATCTTTTTGGGCAACTTCACCCATCAGTTCTGTAGCTGCAACCTCATCGGGCGCTTTGAACAATCAGCCACCAACTCCCACCGCAAATACGACTTCAATGGGACTAAAACTGTGTTCACAACAGAGTAGGAAAATAACGTGAGCGTCGGTTAGCCACAGTGACCGATACACCCTAAAATACTCCAGCAAACTGGATGTTCAGGAGAGAATAGGACTCCAAACAATGGTTGGTTACCTGTAGACTAACTTACCAGCCACTTTCACTATTTTACCAGCCAACTAGAGGTTTAGGGCTCCAATTGATGGTTGGGTACCTGCCCAAGTGTAAAGTAAAGATTCCCCAGCACTTCTGTGGCGGCTGCTGGTCAGTTCCCGCTCTGCTTCACACTGCAAGAAACTCAAGAAACCAGTTGAGTTTCCAGTTGAGTCCGTTCAGTTTCTACGACCAAAGAAACGTTGGCCCACGTTGACCATCTTTGCTGTTTGATGAGTTTCCAAAAATGTCTTCATTCAGTATGTTTCAAATATAGAAGAACTACTAGGACAGTCAGCCTAGTTTAGGGATTTGGGGATCGTTGTAGGTTCACGAAGTGGAAGAGAGAGATTTTTTGTCTTTGTTTTATTGGAGGATTTAATGTTGCGTGTGTTCATTGGAGGAAAATGTCATTATATTTGTCGGGTGATTTTGAGATAGTTGCTTTTTACAAGACGTTCACATACAAGACTGTCGCAGGACCAAAGACCAACCTGCACTCTGCTGAGGCTTTTTCACTGCCACTCTTTCCCATCAGTAGGTCTGTGCCAGTTCAATATAAAGACCTCCAGCACATTTCACTCGCTCTCTTTCCACTCTTTTCCGCTGATAAAGACATGTTTCTAAATCATGTGACCCCAGAATATCTTGGTAACAAATGAGAAAACGATCCCCAGGTTTATTGAGAATATTGAGCGAATGTGCTGCTTTTTCTTGTTTTTTTCTGATCGAGACCAGTCTTCTACTCCAGAAATACATAAATATATCTATATATCTATATATATATACACTCCACTTGCACTCTTTGCACTTGTGCCGATGTTAAAATGCCTTTCCAAATCGTCGTTCCCCCTTTTTCCAGCTCAGATATTTCCCCGAGATGTTTAGACTGAAACCTGAACGCTCTGCATCAGCAAATAAATTCATCATTTCATCCTGTACCGATGTTTTCTGAACCTGTATGAATGTCTCGTTGTTGGTGTTGCTCTACCTCACGCCAACAACAGCAACGATATGCAACAACTGTGTCAGTTTTGTGCAATAAACGCCTCCCCTCGCCCTCCCTCCAGCCGATGGGGAACGTTTGAGCTTTTCCTCGGCTGCTTTTGTACCAAATGTTTCTACGAATTTCTACCAGTGGGACCAAAAATAATCAGTTTTTGTCATGATTGTACACTCCAAACCAGGACCAAAATGTACGTGGTTTAATTCCTCATGCTTGAAATGTGTGTATGATTTGAAAACGACCAATTAAAACATGTTATGAGCAAAAATATGACTCTTTTCTTTGTATAAAAGTGGAAGTGAATTATGGGTTTCTGCCTGATTCTGAACCATCAGACTATATGTCAGTGAAACGGTGAATTGTAAAACCCTAAACAGGATTACATTAGATGTATTATATTACAGCTGAGGGGGTTCACTTGTAACTTAATGCTTGCACCAGCGTTAGATTTGTATTGGTGTGTGTTGTGTCGTGAAGTCCAGGTGCTTTCCACTGACAGTTTGGTTTCTACTGTGGGTTTTACTTTACTTTCTACACTGCTTTTCACTTTAGTCTTGCAATCTTAATAAAATGTCTCTTTGTTTCTTTGGCTGGAATCATAAAACCTTTCTGATATATTCTAATATGATAGGGAACCTTTTAAAAGAGACCAGGTCCAATATAACAGCAGAATGTACATGAAATGTGTATATGATTTCAAATTTTCCAATTAAACACACTGGGAATAAAGATATGAGTGATTTTGTTTTGTGGGAAAATGAGTGTCCTTATTATAAAAAGGTATGCACATTTTTTTTCTTTAAGGTGTGTTCAGAGTCTTGTTCAGTTTTCCAGGTGATTTCCAGAGACAGAGAGTTTAAACTAACTGTCTCTGGAAATCACCTGGAAAACTGAACACTGACGGTAAATTCATTTCTGGATCAGCCAGCCTTCATCTGTTGTGTTAATGAGGCGTTTATTCCAAAATACTAAACGCCCATGATGGAAAAACATCAATAACTGAAGTTCATTATTTAATATCTGGCAAATCTAGAGGGTCCAGTGTGTAAAAGTGTCTGAAAATGATAGTAATAACATTTTACATATCGCTTAACTAAAAGCAGAGTTTACAAAGTGCTTTATAGAAAATAATTTTAAAAGTAGTGAAGTACTCAGTGTTTCAGAAGTAGGTAGGCTATACAATTTAATTATTAATAGGATACTCTATAAACTGTTTCCAGGTATATTTATTATTTATAGATTATTGAATGTTGAATTATTTTGTTAAAAAGAAGGGTTAGAGTTAGAGTTAAAAATGACTAAAATGATACAGATTTGTTTGCTAAAGTGTTAGCATGGAACCTATCAAGTGTTAGCTAAAGTGTTAGCATGGAACCGATCAAGTGTTAGCTAAAGTGTTAGCATGGAACCGATCAAGTGTTAGCTAAAGTGTTAGCATGGAACCTATCAAGTGTTAGCTAAAGTGTTAGCATGGAACCTATCAAGTGTTAGCTAAAGTGTTAGCATGGAACCTGCTATCAAGTGTTAGCTAAAGTGTTAGCATGGAACCTATCAAGTGTTAGCTAAAGTGTTAGCATGGAACCTATCAAGTGTTAGCTAAAGTGTTAGCATGGAACCTACCAAGTGTTAGCTAAAGTGTTAGCATGGAACCTACCAAGTGTTAGCTAAAGTGTTAGCATGGAACCGATCAAGTGTTAGCTAAAGTGTTAGCATGGAGCACCGGGGACACATGGATGATTTTAGTCTCTCTGTTGTGTCTCATCACTTAACAGGAAGTTGACCAACAGGACAATCTACAGAAAATTCACAGAATTCTTTTAAGTTCCCTTTTGTCCTTTAAAAAGTTCCATCGTTCAGGTTTATTTTAAAGGTTTTCTCGCAGTCGGAGTAGCAGTGGAGCGTACAACGGATTTTGGAGGGAAGCTGCTGTCTGTTTCTGGTTCTGCTGATTAACTTTAAGTGGAGGTGATTATTCACCAGGCAACAGAACATGTGTGTGTGTGTGTGTGTGTGTGTGTGTGTGTGTGTGTGTGTGTGTTGTCAGTATGTGAATTTGTGAGTGTGTGTTTATATCTTTGTGTGTGTGTGTGTCTGCATGGTGTCTATCTGGACCAATGTGTGTTTTTTTGTTGTATTAGTGTTTGTGGACAAGTGTGTGTGTGTGTGTGCCCAGCAGCCATTTGTGTGTATGTGTGTGTGTGTGTGTGTGTGTGTGTGTGTGTGTGTGTGTTGTATCCAGGATAATTTTCCCAAACATCTCAACAGCAAAGTGGAAAGCAATGAGTTTCTCACTACAGGGCAAAGACTCTCTCTCTCTCTCCCTCTCTCTCTCTCTCTCTCTCTCTCTCACACACACACACACACACACACACACACACACACACACACACTACCCTAAACACATCATGATCAACTGTCAGTTCAGTTTCAATCCAACTTGGGATTCCAGAATCTGTTGTATTTTCACAGAAGCAGCCTGTTAATAAGAGCAGGAGGGAAGAAACTCATCAAATCCCCTTTAAGTTTCACACATGAAGGGATAAAAACGACTGTGTGTGTGTGTGTGTGTGTGTGTGTGTGCGGGTCAGATAAGAGCTCCTGCCGGCCCCTCCCTTGGCAAAAACACACTGACAGGCTTCCCTCCTCACACACACACACACACACATATCCTCACTCCAGACAGTGAATCTTCGTTAATTTTAAACCGCCTCCACTCCTCTGTCAATGTAAAATTCACTAACCTCCCTCTGTGTGTGTGTGTGTGTGTGTGTGTGTGTGTGTGTGTGTGTGTGCGTGCGTCCTAGCAGGTGGGCGTGCACAAGAGGAAGTACTTTCCCTTCCACCTGAGTGATCATCACGCATGCGTAGGCTGGTCGGGTCTCCTCCTCTCTCTCTCTCTCTCTCTCTCTCTCTCTCTCTCTCTCTCTCTCTCTCTCTCTCTCTCTCTCTCTCTCTCACACACACACACACACACACACACACACCCTCTCTCTCCCAGCCGGTGTCAGTGTGTCGGCGGGCTGCACGGTGCTCGGTGTGTTTGGATGCCAAACGGGGAAACGGGAAATAAATAAACGCTGTTTTGTAGAAAACTCTATTATATTTCCACCGGGATTTCGTGCTGGAGCTTCCCGCGCCTGCTCAGCCGCTTCCCCCGGTAAGTTCACATGAATATTACTCCACATTTCTCTCTCTGTCTCTCTCTCTGTGTATTTCATACACTGTAATGATTTCGGTTACGGTTGCTCAGTTAAATTGCATCAGGTTTACCATGCTATCTAACAGACTGTTTAATACGATGCACTGCACGCCAGGCTGCATTTAATTTTCCACAGCGGCTTGGATTGAGTACAGCTGCAGAGTCAGGGATCTAAGCAGCCTCTATAATCTTTCTATAATATTCATATAGTGATATATAGTGTGTGTGCCCCATCACTATAATATTCCTATAATATTCCTATAGTGATTTATAGTGAGTCTGCGATGCCTCATTGCTATAATATCCCTGTAGGGACTTAAACTGTGTCTGTGGTAAACAACAGTGAGTTTATTTTGACCTTATTGTACTTTATGGTATTTTTTATCTCCTATGGTATCGCTATAGTATTCCTATAATATTCCTATACTATTCCTATAGTGTGTTTGTGGTGCTCAATAGTGAGTTTAACATGACTTTATCTCTATTTCTTTCTTTATTTCTATTGCTTGTGGTATCACTATAATAGTCCTATTCCTATATACAGTATATTCCTATAATATTTGTATAATATTCCCATAGGGACTGCAGTTGTGTCTGTGGTGCTCAGTAGTGAGTTTATGGTGACTTTATTGTACTTTATGCTATTTTTTTTTAATCTTCTGTGGCATCAGTATAAAATTCCTATAACCTTATATTGCTATAATATTCCTATAGGTATTTATAATGAGCATTTATATTGAGTCTGTCATATTCAATAGTGGGTTTACAGTGACTTTATTGTGCATTATGTTTTTTTTTTATCTCCTATGGTATCACTATAATATTCCTATAGTAATCCAGCTGGAATTTACAGAGGATTTGTGGGTCTCAATAGTGAGTTTATAGTAATTTACGGTATTTTGTCTCCTGTTGTATCACTATACTATTCCTATAATATTCCCATAGAGACTTACAGTGTGTGTGTGTGTGTTGCTCTATAGTGAGTTTACAGTGACTTCACCTCCTGTGGCATCATGGCTGTAATATCTCTACTGTGACTTATAGTTTTGCTGTGATATTTGTATAATCTCCACCTGAATTCAACCGCAGGATTACTGCAGGTCTCACAGTCCTGAATAAGTGACAGTGAAACAGTTCAGTGGATTAAAAGTGTAAAGCTGGTTCTCTGCAGACAGGAAGGAGGTTTCCAGACAGCTCAGGCCCTGCAGCCATGAACCGGACTCTGCTCATCCACAACATGACGGCTGACCAGGAAACTCACCTCGGACTAGACTAGCTTGAAGTGAAAGTTGTTGGTTTTTCCAGCAGCGGCTCACAGAATCTGTTAGTTGATCATTGATGTTTCCCTCAGATGAAACTGAAGGGAGAGTCGAACCTCCTTCAGCCCGTCTGCTCTCTGCTCTCTGTATTGGCCGTGACTTTGTTTGTGTTGTGCTCAAGGCCTTCCTTACGTAACCGCCTGTTCTTCAGGCAGCAATTGAAGATGACAACCCTCCTTTAACCTTTTAACATTTTACATTTGAATGGTTTTATTTCAAAACACCGTGTATCCATGCTGGAAAAATGTTTCTACCTGGAATTCATCGGGCAATATTTGAAAATCCTGAATAATTCTGTCCTCAAAAACAGAACAAATTTATAAGCAAATGTCATCAGATGATTCCTAACTTTAATACTAACACTTAATGAGCTTCACTTTCATGCCAGCAGACATTTTTTTTAAACGGTGTGTTTGCTGAACGGCACTTCAGCGGGACGTCCCGTCTGTCAGGGGGTTTGAACCTGCGACCTCTTGGTTACTGAACGGTCTCTCTTAGGGCTGGGCGATATGGTTGAAATCAATATCATGATAATCATAAGGATTTTTCTCAATATCAATATATGTCACGATATGGTTCATGTATGCAAAATCACGTTAAATAATCAAATTAATGTTCATCTCATTGAACCGAATGGTAATGTTAGGTGTGATGTCACACAAAACAGAAATATTCAAATAATATTCCTACCATGCCTCATTTTATGAGAGTTTTTAAGTAAAATTTGCTTGTCATCATCAATTCAGACAGCAGAAATGTGTCACGATATCAAAATATCTTCATATCGATTGATTATCGATTCATATTGAATTATCGCCCAGCCCTAGTCTCTCTAACCGCCAGTCTAGCCACAATGCTTCTTCTTCTCTCTGTCTCTGTTGGTATGGGAGAGAACGTCACACCAGACTCCATTCAGAAATCTGTCAGTTTAATGCCGCCTTGCTTACTGGAAAACATCCGTACCTTGTAGACCGTGACCTTTGACCTTCGCTGAATCGTTAGGGTCGTCTGGTAAATTCGGCGTACATGAGATCCACCAAGCGGCTCTGAATTCAATAAAATGTCAACTTTTATAACTGACTCATGCTGTCAGTGTGGAGGTCGGAGGTCGGGGGGGCGGATGACAACAACTCATGACAACAAGTTTTCATTTACTGAACCTGAAGCTAACCTGAAGCTAACCTGAAGCTAACTGTTTAGCTGCTGAACTGAAGCTAACCTGAAGCTAACTGTTTAGCTGCTGAACTGAAGCTAACCTGAAGCTAACCTGAAGCTAACCTGAAGCTAACCTGAAGCTAACTGTTTAGCTGCTGAACTGAAGCTAACCTGAAGCTAACTGTTTAGCTGCTGAACTGAAGCTAACCTGAAGCTAACCTGAAGCTAACCTGAAGCTAACTGTTTAGCTGCTGAACTGAAGCTAACCTGAAGCTAACTGTTTAGCTGCTGAACTGAAGCGTTAGCTAACCTTGTCATGTGACCAGCAGGTGGGAACATCCAGGCTACGGTCGAATTGTCTTTTTTGCTTAGGAAGGTTCCTAACTGAGTGAAATGACCCGGAAGTATCTAAGTGGCAGCCATGATAAGAGCTGTTCGAATCCTCTACATGCTAAGGAAAGGTGCTTCAATGCTTCCTAACTTAGTTCCTTTAGCATAGGATACACTGGACCATCCTTTACGAAAGGAAAGGAGATAATGCCGTCCCACAATTCCTTGCGGCAGCAACATTTAAAGCGACGCACCATTCGGCCGTTCACGAAAACAAACGATCATGACCGACAAGTTACCGTTGCTTATTAAGCATTTTCCATCTTATGCCATAACCTATGCTCAGTTTGCATTAGTTATTTCTTCATTCTGAGCGTTGTTGTATTGCCGGCCTTTAGGAATATCATTAATTAATTTGACTTCAGTCACAGATGCTGAAACCCTTACCTTAATAAAGGCCTGTATCAGCCATAACAACTTCAAAGCACAATCAAGTCAACATTTCAAGGTGTTTACTGAGTTGTGTGGTGGTTCTTAAGCTATTATACGCATAGGCTTATACGGGGCGAAGTATCTAAGATGCTTTTAGTAGTCCATCTTCAGAACATTGTAGTTTGACACGGCAGACCCACGTCATTAACATCCGCCGTCGCATAATTACGCAGCCTAGTGTCAGTGCAGTCGGATTCTCTTAGCACCGCGGTTGTCTTTTCCTAAGTCCTTATGAATTCTCCTTCACATCTTTCCTTGACCTCATGACGTTTTCCAGCGAGGTCGAGGAAAAGTGGTTAGGAATAGGAGTTAGGACGTATTTTTTTGACTATTCGACCGCAGCCCCGGTCCAGTTCCTGCTGTCGGACCAGAATCCTTTACTGGAGGAGGAACGTAAATCTGAAACATAATCTGCGTCTCAGAGTTGGTCATTTCACAAAAAATTATGAGACCGTGTTGCAAAAAAGTCGACGATTTGGCCGATTCATGTGGAAAAATGGTGGTAATTTTGCAAAATCGCAAGCTCTTGTAAATACTGTGGGACTTTTCTTTCTTTCTTTCTTTCTTTCTTTCTTTCTTTCTTTCCCTTTCTTTCTATCTTTCTTTCTTTCTTTCTTTCTTTCTTTCTACAGAGTTCAGGTCAAAGGACAGCACACTGTCTTCCTCAATCTGTGACTCTCATTTCCTCCTCTCTCTCTCTCTCTCTCTCTCTCCCAAACACTTTCTTTATTTCTCTTTTTCAATTTTCAATTCACTCTTTTTCTCTCTTTTCAATTCGACTTTTTCTCTCTCTCAACTCTTTTAATTTCTTTCCCTCTGTTGCTCTGTCTTTCTTTCTCTCCTTATTCTGAGTTTCTTTTCTCATCCTTTCTTTCTTTCTGTCTTTCTTTCTTTCAGCTTCTCTCTCTCTCTCCATTCCCTCTCTCTGTCTTTGCTTCTTTCTCTCTCCCTGTTAATTTCTTTCTCTCTCTCCATTACTTTCCTTTACCCCCCCCCCCCCCCCACCCCTCTGTTTCCATGGTAACTCAGACCCAGCGATGCTCAGTCAGTCTTTAAAGAGAGCAGTAAACTTCATTTCTCTTCTTCTTTGGTTTAAAAGCAGGCGCTCGCTCGCTCAGACAGGCTGAAGGAGATTCTGGCACTTTTTAAAAACTTTTATTCACTTTATTTGGCTCAATTAACACCGAATGTTCGCCAGAAATTACGTGTTTTTCATGCTAATTCTGTTTAGAAATCAGCTCCAATACTTTCCTGTGCTGCCATCAATGTGGGGGGTCCACACACACACACACACACACACACAAACACACACACACACACACAAAGAGACACACACATGTTTACGGCTGTTTGTCTGGTAAATAAGACAGAGGCTCCTCAGGGAGTTTAACTGGGGTTTCCATGGTGAGTGTGAGTGTGTGTGTGTGTGTGTGCGTGTGTGTGCGTGTGTGTGCTGGCTCGCAGAACAGTCGGGGCCACCTACCTACTTGGGTTAGAAATACACACACATACACACACACACTTTGTGCATAATAGAAAATGAACATGCACAGATACACACATATGGGGCATCAGAGGACATGGTTAAGACTGACACACACACACACACACACACACACACACACACTCCAGATCTTTCTATATCATCATGCAGCAGCTGCTCAGAACATGATCCGGTAAAAAGTCGTGAAATGAGCACAAACTCTGAAATGCAGATTTATTTTTAAATTATGTAGACTCGACTCGACTTGCTGCATGAAGAGAAGACTTGAGACTGGACTTGACTTGGGTTCTGGTGACTTGGGACTTGACTCTGACTTGTACTCTGATGACTTGAAAAGGTTTCTAAAGTCTTGACTTGAGATCTTGTGTTTGTGTAAATGACTCAGATTGAAAGTGATGAGATTTGTTCCAGCGGACGACTGAATTTAAATTCTGTTTTCTGAATTTGTATGGAATGATTGAATTTATTGAAGTTGAAACTGATTATAGAAATCAAACTCATGATGCTCTTACCAAGTTTTTATCCTATTAAAACCATATTGCATTGAAAAGTCCTAGATATTTAGTTTTCTTTAAGATATTAAATTGATACTGGACTCTTGATTTGTTCTGACTTGACTTGCTGTTCTACATTTAGACTTGAGACTTGACATTAATGACATGGACTTGACTTGGACTTGACTTGGTAATCTGCATTAAGACTTGAGACTTGACTTGAAACTTGTTCCTCAAGACTTGAGACTGACTTGGGACTCGAGTGAAGCTGACTCTGATCTACTTTAATGTGACTCCTGTTTACAGTCGTGTCTCCTTCAGGGAACCCGTTCCTGCTGGGAAAACAGAATTTCAACAGCTTCCCGTGCCACCGACACGTAATCTTCTGTGAACAAAAGTCGTGTTCACTTCAGGGTCTTGGAAGTTTTTTCGGTTCAGACTGAACTGAGCCGACCCGCTTTAATCCCCCAAACCGAGGCGTGGGGAGATCTGTCTCCTTCCTCAGCCTGCTGGAGACACCGAGCGTTAATCCACAGACTGCCGACTGACAGAACTGACAAACCGAGCTGCAAACTGAAGAGCTGCGAGGAGAGAGAGAGAGAGAGAGAGAGGAGAGAAGAGAGAGAGGGAGAGAGAGAGAGAGAGAGGAGAGAGAGAGAGAGAGAGAGAGAGAGAGAGAGAGAGAGAGAGAGAGAGAGAGAGAGAGAGAGAGAGAGAGAGAGAGAGAGAGAGAGAGAGAGAGAGAGAGAGAGAGAGAGAGAGAGAGAGAGAGAAACTTTGTAAAGCCGGCTGTGAGTCAGGAGTGTCGGCGCTCGGCTGCTGCTGCCTGCCGGAGCGACGCTGAGGCTGGAAACTATCTGATCCAAACCTCAGTGACGACTATTAGGGATTAGGGCTGTGTGTGTGTGTGTGTGTGTGTGTGTGTGTGTGTGTGTGTGTGTTGGGTTTAGCTGTAGCCCTCTCGCTCCCAGTCACAGCCTGCGGTTAATTGAGCTAATAATGCATTTTCAGTGACATAACATTCTGCAACCCAACAGATATTTTAGTCCTGAGCTTCAGACCAAATGAGAGGTTTCCCTGTCCGGCCGCCGGAGAAATCCAACACTTTTCTTCTCTGTTATTTGGAAAAAGTGACAGAATGACGGACGGCGTCGACAGCAGCAGTTTAAAAATAACGAATGACAGCACTTTTTAAATATGAGGGCAAGTCGCTGAAATGCAACAGTGATTCAAACCTTTCTCATATCAAGGACCCCGAATCTAGTCCACGTTAGACCCCCGTCTGATGAGATTTTGTCTCTCGGACACCAAATCTGAGAATATTTTTTATTGTCAGATTTGTCAGATTTGATTTTATCCAGATTTCCGTGTCTGTCTGTATTGCAGGTAGAGAGATAACAGAGAAACTATGATCATTCTTCTACATTCTCTACCTGTGTTAACTTGTAAATTAAATAATGCTGAAGTTTAATAATTCATCGGTTTGCTGGGGGACCCTCTAGAACCCCCTCAAGGACCCCTGGTGGACCCCGGACCCCACGTTGAGAACCGCTGACGAAAGCTTCCCTTTTTTTTTTTTTTTTTTTTTTTTTTAATCCATGATGCTCGCTCGATTGTTTCAGAACTCATCTTCTCTTTTCCCGCTCACTACACTGACCTGAAAACCTCCCGACGCTCCCAGAATAGAAAATCTGGACAAATCGAACCGAATTCACTTTAATGTTTTTTTATTTTTAATATTTTTTTGGGCACAGTGAGCAGTAACATCCTTACTGCTTGGTTAACGCTGGTTCACGGCTGCTTACATCACGCAAATCATTGTTTCATTAATCATCTCTCATATAATAACCAGTATGAGTCACTGCTGGAGGTACAGCATTAGTCATCGGGCCTGAGTGTGTGTGTGTGTGTGTGTGTGTGTGTGTGTGTGTGTGTGTGTGTGTGTGTGTGTGTGAGCGAGAGAGAGAGAGAGAGAGAGAGAGAGACAAAGAAATAGACAGAGATCATAATGTTTGTTCAGTAAAAGTATTGTATGCTGTGTTCTCTATATGAATGTGTGTGTGTGTCCTCTGTTGTCCTCAGGGTGCTGTGTGTGTGTGTGTGTGTGTGTGTGTGTGTGTGTGTGTGTGTGTGTGTGTGTGTGTGAGGAGAGGTCAAATGAATTTGTAGTGTAAATATTTGTCAGTGCATTATTTCTCAAACAGGTTTGGAGCAGCGTGTGTGTGTGTGTGTGTGTGTGTGTGTTCAGCTTTCACTGGCGGCCATGTTGGCTCCACAGCCGTTGCTATAGTAACCTCTATACTGAGCGCATCCACTGTGTGTTGTACTGGCTGTGAGTGTTTCAGTTCTCAAGACGTTTCTCATGCTGGAAACGTTCCTCTTGTTCCATATTTGTCCCAAAAAACCCCAAACTGACCCTCCTGGGCTCCTGTAGTCGCCACTGCTGCCCTTCAGTGTGTAAAAGTCACACTCCTAACACACTTAGAGCTGAGAAAAGTAGATTTTCGGTACTTTCTGTATCATTTTACAATAATTTCTTCAGTGTCTTCAGTGTTATAGAATAAAACTAAATGAGTGTCTCTGTCTCTCAGTTTCCTTCTGACTTCTAATGGATGAAAAAAAACAATAAAGCTTCATTATTTTTTATTTATTATTTTCCATTTCTTACAGCATATGAAAACATTATCTTCCCCGTCCCTCACCCTGCGACCAGAGAAGTCCCTCAGCACACATTCATAATTTTGAAGCCAACACAGGAGAATAAATAAATAAATCAATAAATAAATGAATAAATCGTATGACTGAGATTTACCAACCATGTCAGTTTCGTCTGTACTTCAAAAAGAAGACAGAAAAAAATATATAATGAT
>NC_136019.1:1720165-1745673 GCF_048128805.1 Centroberyx gerrardi | reverse complement strand
TCACTGTTAAAGTGTACAATTTAACACTGAACTGGTACTAGCTCAATGAAAAATAGTTCAAAATTCACTGTTAAAGTGCATTTAACAGCTAATTGTACTAGTACCAATTCACTGTTAAAAACACTTTAACAGTGAATTTTGAACTATTTTTCATTGTTAAAGTATATTTTAACAGTGAATTTTGAACTATTTTTCATTGTTAAAGTATATTTTAACAGTGAATTTGAACTATTTTTCAGTGTTAAAGTGTATTTTAACAGTGAATTGGTACTAGTACAATTAACTGTTAAAATACACTTTAATAAGTGTAAATACAACTAAGTATTTCTTTTACCTGCATCAACTGCCCTCTCTGTATGGTGTGTGTAATTCTGAGGTATTTGAAGTATTTCTCAGTGTACTGTGTATTTGAAGTATGTTTCCAGTGTATTTGAAGTATTTCTCAGTGTACTGTGATGTGTACTGCAGGTGTGTGAGTACCCAGACGGCACCAAGTCTCTGAAGCTGGGGGATTTCGGCTTGGCGACGGTGGTGGAAGGACCGCTGTTCACCGTGTGCGGGACGCCAACGTACGTCGCTCCGGAGATCATCGCCGAAACCGGGTGAGAGAGAGAGAGAGAGAGAGAGAGAGAGAGAGAGAGAGAGAGAGAGAGAGGGAGGGAGAGAGAGAGAGAGAGAGAGAGAGAGAGAGAGGGAGAGAGAGAGAGACAGAGAGAGAGGAGGGAGAGGGAGAGAGACGGAGAGGGATAGAGGGAGAGGGAGAGAGGGAGGGAGAGAGAGAGAGAGAGAGAGAGAGAGAGAGAGAGAGAGAGACAGAGAGAGAGGAGGGAGAGGGAGAGAGACGGAGAGGGATAGGGAGAGGGAGAGAGGGAGGGAGAGAGAGAGAGACAGAGAGAGAGGAGGGAGAGGGAGAGAGACGGAGAGGGATAGGGAGAGGGAGAGAGGGAGGGAGAGGGAGACGGAGAGGGAGAGAGAGAGAGAGACAGAGAGAGAGGAGGGAGAGGGAGAGAGACAGAGAGAGAGAGAGAGAGAGAGGGAGAGAGAGAGAGAGAAAAGAAAGTGCTGTGATCTCATACTGCTGTGTGTGTGTGTGTGTGTGTGTGTGTGTGTGTGTGTGTGTGTGTGTGTGTGTGTGTGTGTGTGTAGTTACGGTCTGAAGGTGGACATCTGGGCGGCAGGAGTGATCACCTACATCCTCCTGTGTGGATTCCCCCCTTCAGAAGGTCAGTTGGTACAACCCGCCTGACGTGACATCATCAAATAATCAATAATCAATCGATCATTCCAAAACAAGATTTCAACCAGATCCATTCATTCATTCATTTATTTCTATGTGTATTAATATGTATTTATTCATTTAATCATTCATTTAGTCATTATTTTATTTGTTCATTTATTCATTTATCATACTATTATGCATTCTTTTGTTAGTTTATGTATTTATTTATTGTTTATTTATGATTGTATTATTATATTGTTACATATTTTACTATTTATTATCTATTTTTTGTGCTATTGACTCATGAATATCTGGTCACTGTTTTTGAATTAATAAACCATTTTCACTCCTCTCCTCTCCTCAGTGAGAATAATGTTCAGGAGGAACTATTTGATCAGATCCTCAGAGGGAAGCTGGAGTTTCCCTCTCCAGACTGGGACAACATCAGCCTGCCTGCCAAGGTAATCAATCAACCAACCAATCAATCAATCAATCAATCAATCAATCAATCAATCAATCAATCAATCAATCAATCAACCAATCAATCAATCTACCAATCAATCAATCAGTTACCTAGTCAGTCAGTTAGTTACTTAGTTAAATGTCATTATATATTATTATTTATTATTCTAACAAACATGCAGCCAATATGACTTGCAGCAATTGTGGTTTGTGCTGCGATTTGCACGGAAAAATCATGACATAGCCCTGAACTATCCTGAACTACCCTGAACTACCCTGAGCTATCCTGGACTACCCTGAACTATCCTGAACTACCCTGAACTATCCTGGACTACCCTGAACCATCCTGAACTACCCTGGACTACCCTGGACTACCCTGGACTACCCTGAACTACCCTGAACTATCCTGAACTACCCTGGACTACCCTGAACTACCCTGGACTACCCTGGACTACCCTGAACTACCCTGAACTATCCTGAACTACCCTGGACTACCCTGGACTACCCTGAACTATCCTGGACTAACCTGGACTACCCTGAACTATCCTGAACTATCCTAAACTACCCTGAACTACCCTGAACTACCTTGAACCATCCAGAACTACCTTGAACTATCCTGAACTATCCTAAACTACCCTGAACTATCCTGAACCATCCAGAACTACCTTGAACTATCCTGAACTACCCTGGACTATCCAGAACTACCTTGAACTATCCTGAACTACCTCAAACTATCCTAAACTACCCTGAACTACCCTGAACTATCCTGAACCATCCAGAACTACCTTGAACTACCTTGAACTACCCTGGACTATCCTGAACTACCTTGGACTATCCAGAACTACCTTGAACTATCCAGAACTACCTTGAACTATCCTGAACTACCTTGAATTATCCTGAACTATCCGGGACTACCCTGAACTACATTGAACTACCGTGAACTACCTTGAACTATCCTGAACTACCCTGGACTACTGCAGACTCTGCCTGATCTCAAATCGTTGCTCAATTGAGCTTGAAAAACAAAACGTGTAATCTGCCCCCCGCCCCCCGTCAGTTAGACAGTCAGTCTGTCAGTTACTTAGTTAGCTAGTTAGTCAGTAATGAGTAACAGATGTGTCACCTTGTTTTGAGCTGTAATCGTAGTTCCTCCTTGGGCCAATCGGTGTCATTTTGAATGCTGGTATCCAGCAGTGAGAGGCATCATTTCCCCAGTGTTGCTTTCACATGCTATTTTGTCAGAAAATCAAACTGGAATACAAACGATAAACGAACATGGATGATGTAGCTTTGGGTGCTTCTTCCTTTTAACAAGTTATGATGGTTAGTCTGGCTAACTAAGTGCTTTGCTACTGCTGACTGACACAAATCGTGAGTTTTCCACCATGTTGTGTCAGAACTCGGAAACTGTGGTAGCAAAATTTTCTCAGACTTTACGAGTTCATCATCTAACTTTGAATGGTGTTCATGTGAAATTCATTTATCTGATATATCCAATAGTATGTGAATGCAGAAAGAGAAGCACATGAACACTGCAGCCTGTTAACAGTCACCTGACCTGCTCCTCAGATGCTGATTGGTCAGATGCTGCAGGTGAATGTGGACGCTCGTTACACTGCCGAGGAGGTCCTGTCACACCCCTGGGTGACGGTGAGTGCACACGCACACACACACACTCACACACACAATGCATTGATGCACACGACAACTCTGATATTGAGCAAAAGTGAATAAATTGCCTCTATTGTTGCTTTAATCTCTGAGGAAGATCTTGTTACTTGAATATATTGTATACCTCAGTTTGGCTTCCTTTGTCATTTCTTTTATCATTAAAGTTTCATCTGATCTTATCCTCCATATGTTGAAATGTCAAGAAAAAAATTGACACAGCCTCCTGTTGTGTGTGTGTGTGTGTGTGTGTGTGTGTGATCCTCCAGGACGAGGCTCCCGTAGACACCAACACTGTGAGCAGTACAGAGGAGCAGAGCAGTGGAGACACACTGGAACCAGAGCAGGAATCCCCACTGCTGGAAACCAGACAAGTTCCCTCTCCTCTGGTCTAGAACACGTCCTATTTCTTCTACTGATAACCAAACAAGTTCCCTCATCTCTGGTCTAGGACACATTTCATTTCTAATATTGGAAACCAGACAAGTTCCCTCTCCAATGGTGTAGGACACATCCATTTCTTCTACTGGAAACCAGACAAGTTTCTTCTCCACTGGTCTAGGACACATCCCATTTCATCTACTCGAAACCAAACAAGTTCCCTCACCTCCAGTCTAGGACACGTTCCATTTTTTCTACTGGAAACCAGACAAGTTCCCTCTCCTCTCATCTAGGACATGTTCCTTTTATTCTACTGTAAACCAAACAAGTTTCCTCACAACTTGTCTAGGACACATCCCATTTATAATACCAGAAAACAAACAAGTTCCTTCTCCCCTGGTCTAGGATAGGCTCCATTTCTTCTATTGGAAACCAGACAAGTTCCCTCACCTCTGGTCTAGGATACCTCCCATTTAATCTACTGGATACTACACACGTTTATTCACTTCTAGTCTAGGATACACTCCATATTATCTACTGGAAATCAAACAAGTCTCTTCACCACTGGCCTAGGACACATACCAAGTCTCCTCACCTCCGGTGTAGGATGTATATCATTTAATCTATTGGAAACTTCACAAGTTCCCTCACCTCTGATCTAGGACACTATATAAATCCCCTTGCAAACAAACGTTCCATTAAACCTCTGCGACATGTCCACCTTGTTCTCTAGGACCAGTTTCAATTTTTCCGGCTAGAAATCCCCTCAGAATTCCCCTCACCACTGCTCTAAGGACACTGATCAAGTGCCATTGGATGCTCTGTGTTTCATCTCTTAGTCTGTCCAATTTCCTCTAAGTGGCCCTTATCTCTGGTCAGAAGGACACATACCATTTCAACTCCTAGGCTCTAAAAGAAGGTCCCGTGCCACTTCTGTAGGGATATAAACAATTGATTCAGTCAATTGATTCCTTCTGGTCTAGGGACTATTTCTGCTCTAGTCCCTGCCGCTTGGCGACCAGGATGTCTTCCATTTATTCTGGGAAACGTCCCAATTCTCCTGCTTTTACCCTGTAGCTCTCTTTCTGCTGGTCTGAAGGACGTTTACCATTTCTTCTGCCTGGCACCCGTTGATCCAAGGAGATATTCAGTTACTGTGCCTGTTTACGCTGCTGATAAATTCCACTTCATGTCCTAAATCCCACCCCTTGCTCCTAGATTCTACTCCCGCCATGTGTTGCTGCCATTGCTGAGGAGCAGAGACATGAACGCATCCGCAGTTTAGATTCTGGGCCCAGTGTGAATCAGGAACAGACAGCTAAACCACACTATTAGGTGTCTTTTTAGTATTTTTACTGGGACAAACACATTGAGGCAACATTGGCGCCTCATCAGGTCTCCATGCTATATCAAAGTGTTTGCTTTTGTCCCAGTAAATGTTTAAAAGGCAGCAACTAGTGTGTGGGGTTAACCATCATCACCTTCACTGAGAAACATTCAATTAAAAGGTGCTACATGCAGCATTTTTAACCATCAGTATATCATTGTCATATTGTTGGCAGTACCTTGGTCTAATGACTGTAAACCAATGAGAGCATGCTTGAGACGATTGGTCTCCTCTGTCTCACACCAGTAGTATTATTAGTTCTAGTGTTTCTCCACATTAAGACTACATTTCCCATCAGCCCAGTTGCTTCCTCCCCCCCTCCCCCCTCTCTGAAGAGGTTGGAAGTGATTTCTCCATCTTCCTTTCCCTCCTTCCACCATCTGCTGCCAGAAACTCTTTCAGCTTTAGCTCCGTTTGCTCTGGAAGAACAGAACCTCTTCCTGTTTTGTGCCGTAAAGCGATCCAGCAGATTTCCCTCCAGATCCACCAGACCAGACAATGGAGGATGCAGAGTAGAGGCCGCTAGAGGCTGACAGGCTTCTCTGGTTTGTTTTTGATAAGTATACTAATTTCTCAAAATGAATGTGGCAATGATTTATTGATGTTAAAATGCTACATGTAGCACCTTTAAACTCCTTCCCTCCTAACTCCCTAAAGCACCCAACACCAGTACATTTATCCACATGGAGGATTAATTCCTTCTTACCTTCAGTTGTCGTCCTTCCACTCCACTAAAGGACACGTTCAATCACCAAACTCACGTCCTTAACCTAATCCCTAAGCTACATATCTCAAATGAACTGAGGGACGAGTTCCAAACCTCCTGTTAGCTCCTTCTTTCTAGGACAAGTTCAACAACCTCTGAGGTCCTCGTCTCTCGTTTCTACCTGCAGTATGACTAAGCTAAAGGGCACGCTCCAATACAAACTCCTAGCTCCTTGTCTCTAGTTTCTACCTACAACACACGAGCTGCGGGACACGTTCCAATCTAAACTCCCAGCTACTTGCCTCTCCTCCCGTCTTCAGTTTACGGAGGAAATAATATGTTGTAAATACTGTATATATTATTCTGTCCGTTGGTGTCTGTCTGTGTGAGTCAGTTGTGAAGTAGGGAAACAGTAGCAGTCTGAAAAAAATAATACAATGAAAAGAAACAATCTCATCATAGACATAATCTGTCAACGCCCTGCAAAAACCTTGTGTTTCCAAAAAGCCAACATTTCTAGAATAAAAAAAAAACAAATTTTCCACATTGATGTCCAAGCATTTCTGACATTTTAACATGTATTTTCAATAGTTTGTCTTGGTCTAAATATCATTAAACATTTTCTACACTTAAGGGACAATGTTAGTTGTTAATTACATTAAAAGAAAAGGAAAAAAACTAGAGATTCAAGGTTTCTCCAGGGTGCTGACGACCTGTAAGGAAAGAGTTCAATTTCAGATACTTCCTGATAGAATACTCTGGTGGCAAAGGTTGCCTAGCGACAAAAAATAGTTCCAGGAAGTGACTAGACATTGATGGGAACTCTTGTCCTTACATGGTCATGTGTCTGTGAGATGTGACATATCGCTCCATCCACACATCCATCATCCCTGTCTGTTGATGTTACTGGCTATTAGAATCACTTTTATTACTCATCACCAAGGAGGAAGGAAAGGTGTGTGTGTGTGCGTGTAAATAGGTGTGTGTGTGTGTGTGTGTGTGTGTGTGAGCATCTGCTTCCACAGCGTAATGGTTTAACATTAAATCATGTGGAAATGGGGATTCTGTGTGTGTGAAACCTGTGCATGTATGCATGTGTGTGTCTGTGTCGAGGGAAGGGGGGTCACTTTTTTAAAACTTGAAAAGAAGCGTCAGCAGTCATGTGGAGAAACGCGATGACCTGACCCAGTGTTACGACCTGACCATGACCTTTGAACTTATCATGACCTTTCCATGGCCTTGACCTTCGACCAGAGCCACTGATGGAGAGTTTGGCAGGCTGAACTCTGGACGCCATGTTGCTGCTTCTAACGTAGGACCGATGGCTGATTCAGACTTCGGCGTTCGAGGCGTTCACGGTCTCCGCGAATGTCTTCTTGCAGTCAAAGTGGCTCAAAGGACCGTTCTGTCACCATAACGACAAACAATTACGTGTACGACTGTGACATCTTCATCCATCAGACCCTGCACACAGGGTCACAACTTGGTAACAACTGAACTCACGATTAAACACGTTAAACACACAAACGCTTCCAAACTGTATCAACGACGTCATCAACGCAACATCAGACCCGCAATCTCCACCCATCGATCAATCGGCCTTTCTCATGTTAGACCAAGAACCTGAATCCAACATGGATGCCTTCCTCGTTACCTCCCTATGGAAACACCAGTGACTGAGTGACTGTGGAGCCAACATGGCCGCCAGGGAAAACAGCAGCAACAGCCAAACTCTTTTAATCAGTGGGTCGGCCTTTGATCTTCTATGCCTGCTATGAACCCAGTAGTCTTAATTCTTTTCTCTTTGCTTTATACCAAACCAAGAGGAGCCTTCTGTTGATACTGTTAGCGGTTCTGCCACACCTGGGTCGACTATCAGCCGAAATCTTTTTGATTACTTTCACTATTTTTCGTTGAAGTGACGGCACTCGCTTGTTTTTTAGTTCTGGATGTTCTCTGCCTCTCTGCTGCCATCTTACATGATGTAGTGGAGTTCAGGAGGCTGAACAGTAGATAGAAACAGAGTCGAGTTTTGAGTTTCAATGAAACATTTAAGTGTTGTCATTGATAAAACTACTGTTTCTGTTGTCAGACAGCTGCACAAACCCGACAAGTGACCTGATTCAGTGTCACAAACTGCCAACAGGTCAGGAGTCGCGTCACATGATCGTGACGTTAAGACAAAACAATCGGCAACAACTATCGCATCCCAGCAACATCCTGCGAGTTATTTTTCCTGCCAGCTTCACCTCCTGTGCGCAATTTGCTGTGTCGAAGCCTTCAGTGTAATCACTGCCTTATGCTGCATTCACTTCTCATGGGAAAGACGGTAGATACAAGCTTCCTACTAGAAAATACTGTTCAGCTCAGCTTTCAGCTGGTAAGATGGATACTTGGGAACTCGAGATTTGGCGATGGACTCTGATTTCTTCGACTTACTGAGTTCAGAAACAAGGAAAGGAAAGGAAAGTGTAGAGAATGACAGATTCAGTTCAAATCAAACAAATAAATCAGTTTTCATCACACAAGTCCTGATCACAACTGAGCAGACACAGCAGGGCACAACCACCTGCTACACATTTCAGTGTTTGGTTTGCTGTAAAACAGATAAATCATCAGTAAGTTTGTGTGTTCAGTGTTAAAGAAGCTGATCAGGGGCGACCAAAGTCTACAGAAAACTACAATCATGGCGTCTTGATGGCTTCAGACGACTTCCAAGTCGCTCTGATACGGATTTCCATACGACCTGAACGCAGCACCGATTGACCAGGAGCGACAGGTGGGCGGAGTTTAGCACTTTGGGGACGATCCTATTGGTTCCACTGCGTCCGACCAGATCAATCAATCAATCCCACAGAAAGTAATTGAATCCATTTCAAATAGTAATTGGACCCAGGTTGTGGTTTCTAGGCCCTTTGTGTGTTTTTATCAAACGCAGTGCGAGTGTGTGTGTGTGTGTGTGTGTGATCATTTCCCATCATGCCTCATTTTAGACAGGAACTGAATCTTAAGTGCAGTAGACAAAATAGGTTTTTGAACCAAACTGGGCTGCTTTCCTAAAAGGAATCTGAGGGAAGATGTACTGAAGACAGCCGGGGTCCATTTCCTGTCCGTTCAGTTCTCTGGAACATTCAACTAAAACTGTGATTCATTTGCTTTTGATGGAGCATTCATGTTTAATTATTAATATCACAACCTTCTGATGCCAGAAGTGTTTCAATATTTTAATTTTGAAGATTTGAGTGAAAATTGAGTTGAACCCCGAACTGTCATTTAGACTTGTGAACACCTGGCTTCAGCTGCGGCTCCTGCTGAAAGTTTTTTACGTTTTTGTGATTTCACTTGACAGAATCTGGTTTGAAACTTTGCTTCTTCTTCTAAATACAACCATAGTTGACTCAATACTATTTTACCAATCTTTATGCTGCAGCTCATCGATTACAACAGAGGTGAGGACTCGAGTCACATGACTTAGTGTTTGAATTGCCTGAGACTTGACTTGATGCATGAAGAGAAGACTTGAGACTTGACTTGATGCATGAAGAGAAGACTTGAGACTTGACTTGACTTGGGTTCTGGTGACTTGGGACTCGACTCTGACTTGTACTTTGATGACTTGAAAAGGTTTCTAAAGTCTTGACTTGAGATCTTGTGTTTGTGTAAATGACTCAGATTGAAAGTGATGAGATTTGTTCCAGCGGACGACTGAATTTAAATTCTGTTTTCTGAATTTGTATGGAATGATTGAATTTATTGAAGTTGAAACTGATTATAGAAATCAAACTCATGATGCTCTTACCAAGTTTTTATCCTGTTAAAACCATATTGCATTGAAAAGTCCTAGATATTTAGTTTTCTTTAAGATATTAAATTGATACTTGACTCTTGATTTGTTCCGACTTGACTTGCTGTTCTACATTTAGACTTGAGACTTGACATTAATGACATGGACTTGACTTGGACTTGACTTGGTAATCTACATTTAGACTTGGGACTTGACTTGAGCCTGAAGACTTGAGACTGACTTGGGACAACAAAGAAAATAAAGGGAATACTCTGTTATGTTCAATGCTTGAAAGCCTTTTATTATAAAAACAGCAAAAAGCTTTGTGAACTTTGGCGTTGGATTTCATTTCTTTAAAGCTCTCTGACCTTGACATCCATCAGCACCTTGTTTCACAACCAATTTAAAAAAAAAAAAAGCTCCCGGTGAATAAAAGGATGCACTGTGATTCCTCTCAACATCCAGTCTAAGAAGCTGTCGAGTGAAACCTCCGCTGTGTTTCTCCCTCTCAGATCCTTTTAGGAAACCCACTCCTGTGTTTTGGTGAAGGAGCAGCAGTGTTTTGAAGACATGTTGTAGACATGTTTTAATGCTAACGATGATCTGTAAACGTGACGTGTGTTGATATGAAACATGTATGTTTGTGGGGAACGGGGCGCGGGCATCCAGAGAAAATTAAAAAAAAACAAAACCCTGATTTGTATCAAGACAAAAGATGCGTTCAACTGTGAAAATAAAACAAATGCAATGACATCTTGAAACATTCTGCTGTGTGTGAATCTGTTGTCTAAACATCAATAATCACACGTTTATTATTTTAACATTTTAAAACGATATGTGACTGCAGCAGTTATGGAACGATTTATATTCACAGGAGAAATAGCGCAGACAAACAAGACATTATTATTATTATTATTATTATTACTGTGAAACTGCTGGAGCCAACTTTGACATATTAAACATTTTCCTTTCTGAATTATCTTTAATATCTTCTGTTATCTGCCCTGCAAAACATGACGAGCTGCCCAGTGATTTTAACTTTATTATATGACTTTATTTTATTATTATATGACTTTATTTTTATGATATTTTTAGTCAAATTCTCTCTCTGCTCTGGCAGATCATCTGCTGCTTTCAGTCAGTTTCACTTGATTCATGTCAATATGACGTCTGTCAAGAAATCATCATCATCACAAAAGAAGATAACAGACTGTCTGCTTCTGACTGACAGGCAGCGGTGTGTGTGTGTGTATTAGAGAGAGAGAGTGTGTGTGTGTGTTAGAGAGAGAGAGTGTGTGTGCATTAGAGAGTGTGTGTGTGTTAGGGAGAGAGAGTGTGTGTGCATTAGAGAGTGTGTGTGTGTTAGAGAGAGAGTGTGTGTGCATTAGAGTGTGTGTGTGTTAGAGAGAGTGTGTGTGTTAGAGAGAGAGTGTGTGTGTTAGAGAGAGAGTGTGTGTGTGTTAGAGAGTGTGCGTGTGTGCATTAGAGAGAGAGTGTTAGAGAGAGAGAGAGTGTGTGTGTTAGAGAGAGAGAGTGTGCGTTAGAGAGAGTGTGTGTGTGTTAGAGAGTGAGAGTGTGTGTGTGTTAGAGAGAGAGAGTGTGTGTTAGAGAGTGTGCATGTGTGTTAGAGAGAGTGTGTGTGTGTTAGAGAGTGTGCGTGTGCATTAGAGAGAGTGTGCGTGTGTGCGTTAGAGAGAGTGTGCGTGTGCATTAGAGAGAGAGAGAGAGTGTGTGTTAGAGAGAGAGAGAGAGAGAGAGAGAGAGAGAGAGTGTGTGTGTGTGTGTGTGTGTTAGTTGTACCCTTGTTTGACTACTTGTGGTTTTGAGGTGAGTGCAGCTGTTCCTGGAACTGAAACTGTGTGTGTGTGTGTGTGTGTGACGGAGAGAGATAATGTATGTGTGTAACTCTCACCCTTCACCATCTACTCCAGCACACACACACACACACACACACACATTCAGTCTGGCACCCAGTACAGTTAAACAGCGCTCCACTCACCCTGCCACACAGTCCACAGGAAATGATGTCACTGTAGTCCAAAGGTGATGAGGTCATCAGTAAAGCCTCCACAGAGAGAAACCAGTCCGCTGCTCCTGTTCACAAGCAGTATTTCATTTTGTAACCTTTATTCAACCAGGAAGATAAACAAACTGACTGAAGAGTCTGTTTCCAAAACTCTAGAAATCCATTCTGCAAATTATTACCTCAAGTTCATCATCCAATAGATCAATAGTTTGGGGACTCCTCGCTTTTGAAAATGTTCAATAAAACAGCAAGTTTTCTTTGTCGGCTTGCAATAACATTAAAGACTAACTAGGTTTAGTTTGAGAAAAAAAATCATACATGCAAATATTAGTGAGGATAACACTAAAACAATTAAACTACGTTCGTTAAAAAAAAAAACCCTCAGCAGCTGAACTGCTGCTCACACTTTCTTCATGCCAAGAAAAGAGAGAAAAGAGAAACACCTCCACTTCAGACCAAAGAGACACTTTGATGAATAAATAAATAAATAAATAAATAAATATACTGACTGAGTTTTGAAGAAATAGATCCAAAGTATCAGGAAATAGATATTTTATGTTAACAAAATAAAGAAGCATTGCAGCAATTTTTTCCCCTTTACTTCTTCATTGAAAAATAACAGAGAAAATCAAACTGTACTTGAAATTTAGAAAAGGCGAAGAGTCCCCGAACTTTTGACAGACAGTGTGTGTGTGTGTGTGTGTGTGTGTGTGTGTGTAAACTGTAGAGCATCCAGTGTGTAAAAGTGTCTCATTTAGTCAAACAAGGACTTCTACTGCTCTCGTTTTGAAAGTGCATCATTCTGGTTTCACTTCAGCTGCTGGAGGAACTGTTCAGTTTGGTAAAATCTGGTAAAATGCATTATGGGTAGTCTCAGCTGTACTGAGAACAACAGAACTATGATAAAAAAAGAACAGCAGGATTAACAATTATTAAAACGTCTCGTCGTTTTATTTGGATTAAAAAGTTGGAATGTTTGGTTATACATTAAAACATTTGTTACAAAGCTATTCCAGTCTCTCTCTCTCTCTCTCTCACACACACACACACACACACACACACGTTACAGTCATTACATTGGTACACGACCAGTCATATAGCTAGCATGTTAAAGACGCCACACGTCAGATTTTCTCTTTGATAAACTGCCAGTGAACTAGTTGTGACGACGCTGCGTTCAAGTCAACGTCAGAAGTGGGAAATTCTAAAGTCGGTTGGTCAGAAAAACCAGGAGAGAAACACAGATTTTCAACATCCTGTTCCCTTTGCAACAGCTAATGTTATGACCAATTATATTTAGCAACGTTAGCTAGTTAGCACAGAACGTTAGCAACTGTAAATGCTACTTTACATTTCAAATTTATATATTTAAAGACCAAACCCAAATCTGAGTAAAGTGTGACATTTAATAAAGGTAAAAAACAAACAAACAGCATGCTACTGAAATGGCCATCTGCTATTGGCTGATCTTTGGTGCCAAGTGATCACCTGGTACCAAAGATCAGCCAATAGCAGATGACCATTTCAGCAGCATGTTGTTCACCAGTAGATGTGAGGCGTCACACAGATTTGGGGCAGGAGTTTAGTTTCTCTTTAACCTTTTACCACACAGCTGTTTTCATGATTTAAGGTCACGTGATGCTGAACATGCAACTTTAGTGTATTCTGAGCATCATAAACATGTTGAACAGTGAAGCTGCGTAGAGTTCACAGTGTTTGTCTCCATGGTGACGCGGCGTCACATGACCTCTGTGTTCAGAAATCCGACTTGAGTTTCCTACTCCTGACTCAAAGGGCCGTTTCATCACGTTTTTCCTCGCAGTAAAACTGGAATTTCCGACTTTTCCGACGTCTCTGGAACGCAGCGCCGGGCTTTTCACCGCCACAGAGAGCGGACGCAGTTTCATCGTTTAATTTGGTTCATATGGGAGTTACTCTGGAAAACTGATGTCAAACAAAACTGACATTTTCAAATCATATTCCCACCACACCTCATTTTGTCAGTTTTTAAATAAATTGTGCTCGTTCTGATCAGTTCAGACGGCAGAATTGTGCGTCACGATTTCCCCAAATCACCATATCATCACCATATGATTCCACTGAGAGACCATAAACCATATTATTGAATTATGGCCCAAGCCCGCCCAGTATCCCGCTCACTCCCGTCAGATAAAACACTAAACATAAGGAGCGAGGGGAATGAGCCGAAACGCTCGTCATCGTCACCAATTTCACGGCGGCAGATTCAGAGAAAACCCTCCATGTTTTATCTTTAATAAGAAGAAAAACACTAACAGAGTTTCAGTTGATAAGTTGATTCATGTTCAGCCTGGAAGTGAGAAGATGCTGTTTTCTGAGATGTTTCAACAAGAAAACATGTCGGAGCATGTAGAGCAAGAGGAAGCGGTACAGTACGATTCAGATCTACAGCCTGAGCTTCTGAACTCTTCCAGTACAGGAGAGTCTGTCACACTGCCTCCAAACACTGTTCAGCTCCAGAGAGGAAGACCTGAACCAGCAGACGCTCCAGAGAGGAAGACCTGAACCAGCAGACGCTCCAGAGAGGAAGACCTGAACCAGCAGACGCTTCAGAGAGGAAGACCTGAACCAGCAGACGCTCCAGAGAGGAAGACCTGAACCAGCAGACGCTTCAAACAGTCTGAGGTTCCTCCACTGGAAACCTTCTCACAGCGCCGCCTGCTTATTGTCATTTTCATATCACTTCCTATAAAGTAGGCACATATAGTCTCACTATAACAAACTATAAACATGTTTTAATGTCTTATAACACTATAAGAACCTCTAGGATTTGTATGTGTAGTGTTATAAAGCTCATTGATAACACTTTACAATAAGGGTACATTAATTAAAGGTTAGTTAATGCTTAATAAGCATTAACTAAGCAACCCATAATTAATGTACCCTTATTGTAAAGTGTTACCAGCTCTGTTTTCTTAATATCTTTGTATAAAGCCTTACAGAATATGTTTATAATGTTTTATAACCTCCTCTGTTAGGAAACCGGTCTTATAACACAGCTTGGACTTAAAGTGCAGTATGATTTATATCTGTAGTGTATTATAAAGCGACTGTTTGTGTGTTTTGTTTGCTTCAAGTAAAGTGATTTGCTGCTCTTAGTGTATTAAAGATTTATAAACCACTTTGTGTTCTACTTTAAGTAAAGTGAGCCACTAGAAGCATGTCAAAGCTTAGATGGAGGGTTGGAAAACATTATAAACTCATTCTAACCCGAACTCTTTATATGTAAATACATATAAAACATCATTATTAGCTTTATAACCACTGCAGGTGCTCAGATAGTGTTAGAAGACATTAAAATGTGTTTAGAGTTAATTATAAACTTTACCGCCGGTTCCCCTCCGCCTCAGCAGAGTGATGATGTCACCACAGATCTGTCTGTCTCTCTACTGTCTGTCTGTCTGTCTGTCTCTCTACTGTCTGTCTGTCTGTCTGTCTCTCTACTGTCTGTCTGTCTGTCTCTCTACTGTCTGTCTGTCTGTCTGTCTGTCTCTCTACTGTCTGTCTGTCTGTCTGTCTCTCTCCTGTCTGTCTGCCTGTCTGTCTGTCTGCTGGCTCAGAAAGCTCCATGTTATTCAGTTTTCATGATTTAGTTTCTCCTCTCCTCCGGCTCAGGATCACAATAAAGTTCTTCATGATAAATGCAGTTTAGTTGAATGCGTTAAACTGAATGAATGTGAAGTCGTTACAATACTGGCTCCTGATTGGCCGACAGCAGCGGCTCCTCTAATTCAAATGAGGTAAAACCTGCTGAGTGGAGGCTTTCCGGTTCAAATGCTGCGAACTGCAAACCCTGATTGGACGGATTTCAGGAATTCTTCAAGCGAGGGAGCCAATCAGGAGCGAGTCTAGCTGTGATGCGTTTCTGGAGTTAGACAGAAACTGACTGGAGACAGGATGGAGTTTTGAAAATGAAATAAGTTTAAATTGAACCACTCAAACAAAACATTTTAACATGAGTGAGACATCTGTGATCACGTCTGTATGTAGAGGAAAAGCTGAATTCCCTCGGCAGGACTCTTTAAAGCTCCGGACATTTTCCACCTGGACTCTATTTTTCCATCATTTTCCATCATACTGATTGATTCTGCCGACTACACTCATGTGCAGTTGAAGAACTCGGCTCTGGGTGTTCTGGGGTTTGGTTTCTGGACCGGAGTGGAGAGGCGGAGCAGGCAGGTAGCAGCTCTGTAGTGAAGAGATCAGACTTCAGTCAGGATCGATCAGCATGATGGAAAAGATGGGAAAGGGGCGGAGTCTAATGGAACATGGAGGAAGTGACTGCAGCGACACTAAAAACGACATGAGCGCACTTTCAGTTACCATGGTAACAGCAGTGTTTTCTGTTAAGAGGGCAATGCTGGCTTTAACAATCACCAAGGCAACACTGGTGGATAGTGTTCTCTGTTGTTGTCAAGGCAACGCAGGTTCTCAATCTCCATGGCAACAGCCATTCAGGGTTCTAACTAACCATGGTAAGGCTGGTGTAGTGTTGTTGGTTGCCAAGGCAACAGCCAAAAAGTTAGTGTTCTCAATCACCAAGGCAACACTGGTGGATAGTGTTCTCTGTTGTTGTCAAGGCAACACAGGTTCTCAATCTCCATGGCAACAGCCATTCAGGGTTCTAACTAACCATGGTAAGGCTGGTGTAGTGTTGTTGGTTGCCAAGGCAACAGCCAAAAAGTTAGTGTTCTCAATCACCAAGGCAACACTGGTGGATAGTGTTCTCTGTTGTTGTCAAGGCAACACAGGTTCTCAATCTCCATGGCAACAGCCATTCAGGGCTCTAAGTTACCAAGGTAAGGCTGGTGTAGTGTCGTTGGTTGCCAAGGCAACAGCCAATAAGAAAAAGTGTTCTCAATCACCAAGGCAATACCGGTGTTGTTAGTGTTCTCTGTTGTTGTCAAGGCAACGCCATGTGTTCCTGTGGTGTCACTGATCTCAATCGTCATGGCAACACCAAGCAGGATTCTCAGTCTCCATGGCAACAGCAGCCAATCAGAGTCTACAGTAACTTACGAAGGCGAAGCTGGTGTAGTGTTCTTGGTCGTCAGGGCAACGGCCAGTAAGGAAAAGTGTTCTCAATCACCGAGGCAACGCTGAATGGCCAATCAACAGGCAACAGTCAATTTCCTCTGTCGTCAAGGCAACGCCGGTTCATAGTGTCCTCAGTCGTCATGACAGTGAGCGGTCAGGCGAGTCCTCGGTTGCCAGGGCGATGTTAGAGGGTCGTCAAAGAGACAGTCCCGACGGTCCTTTGTCTTCTAATGCGCTGGTTCCCATGCAGAACTGCTGCAGATCCTTGTTCTTTCAAAACTGATGAAAACGGAGGCGGTTTGTAAAACTGAAATGTTTGGTCGACTGAAATACACTAAAACACTGGAGCACAGCTTCATCTGAACCCCACTGGAGTTTCACACCAGGTGGGGAAGAGGAAGAAAGTTTCTAGTTTCCTTCTGGTTCACCGCTCAGTTTGTTTCTTCTTAAAGGAGTGAAATATAGTTTTTAGGAACAATTCCACGCTTCCCGCCTACAACTCCCATAATCCACTGCTCATCCACAGTTTCCACCTCTGTCATAACGTCGCCCACCTGAGAGATAGAGAGAGAGAGAGACAGAGAGAGAGAGACAGACAGACAGAGAGAGAGAGAGAGAGAGAGAGAGAGAGAGAGAGAGAGAGAGAGAGAGAGACAGAGAGAGAGACAGAGAGACCGAGAGAGAGAGACAGAAAGAGAGACAGACAGAGAAAGAGAGAGAGAGAGAAAGGTTTTGTTTATCAAAGTACAGACACAAATTGAAGTTGTTATAACACCCCAAAACACACACACACACACACACACACACACACACACCTTCAGCGTCAGCTCATCCTCGCTCTTAGCTGTGAAATCAAACAGAGCCTTGGCCACGCCCTTAACCGCTGACTGCTGGCCTGGGATTGGCTGAGCTGAAAACAGGAAGAGGAAGTGGTGGTTAGATGTTCAGTGGCCCACATTTATCACCAGCTGCACCTGTGTGTGTGTGTGTGTGTGTGTGTGTGTGTGTTCATCAGAGCGGAGTCAAATAGTACTTGAAAATACTTTGTAGTGTTTGTTTTCTTGCCCTCGGAGCACCGGATGGGCGGGGTTTACCACATCACAACCCACACATCCTCAGGTGAGCTGCCAATCAGAAACGTCGACTAAAATGACTTACAAATTCCTGTCCTGTGATTGGCTGTATCGTCACTGTATCGTCCTGTGTGGTTAAACCCCGCCCACCTGGCACTCTGGAGAAGATAAAACAAACCATGAGGAGCTTTTGGCAAATACTATTTGACCCAGGTGTGGTGAGCGTTGGTTTCCCTGCTGAGAGAGAGAGAGTCTGCACAGGGTCTTTCCTGTGTGTGTGTGTGTGTGTGTGTGTGTGTGTGTGTGTGTGTGTGTGTACCGGGGCAGGCCTGTGTGAAGGCGGCAGGGTAAAGCCCCTCCCTCCCCTCCAGTCTTCCTCTCCTCCACTCGGCGTCGACGTGCTGCGTCACGTGGATCAGCGCCCCCTTCTGGAACGACAAGTCCTCCGCCGTCTGACCGGGGAAATCAAACAGGGCCAGGGCCCACTCCGCCTGCACACACACACACACACACACACACACACACACACACACACACACACACAGAAAGATCAAGCTAACTTTACTTCAACAAACTCTGAGGAAAAAAACAATCTGGTTCAAATTTTATTAAATTGTATGAAACTTTGGGTTAACTGTGGGTTAAATTGCGTTGTTGCAGCAGCAAATAATACTAATTATAATAATAATAACTTTATGTTGATAGCACCATTCATACATAGAATGCAACTCAAAGTGCTTTACATAAAATAAATGTATTAAAACAATTAAAAGCAAAAGCAAAATTGAAAGCAAAAGTAAGACAGAAATGAAAACATTCTCTAGTAAAATGACATTAAAAAAGAAAGAGAAAGAAAGAAAGACAGAAAGAATGAAAGAAAGAAAGAAAGAGAAAGAAAGATAAAAATAGGTAAGGATAATAATAAAAAATTGAAATAATAAATAATAGGATAATGAATCAACTCTCACTCACCGCTGACTCGTCCTGTGCAGGTTTTGGTGCTGAAGACAGAGCAGAAAAAACAATAATCAATAAAACTGAGAAAATGACTCTATGTGCAAACTGCAATGCTGTAAAACCTGGACTGTTGATCTGAATGACATCATTCACACTGATTTAGTCCTGCAGTATTGTTCCAGTATCGCTCACTTGGCTTGGGCCAAATCCAAAATAAATGTAAATGCAAATAAATCTTGTGAAAAATACAGCACTCATTTGATTTTCCCCGTCCTTCATGCTATACAAATAAATGAATGTATAATAATCTGAAAAATACGTTAACATTATCGTTATAAACATTATCATGTTTTTATTGTGTTTTTTATAGTTGTTTAATGAGCTTTTACTGTAAGTTGAAAAAAATAAAAAAGAAAGAAAGAAAGAAAGGAAGGAAGGAAGAAAGAAAGGAAGGAAGACAAGAAGGAAGGGAGGGAGGAAGGAATGAAGGAAGAAAGGATGGAAGGAAGAAAGACAGAAAGAAAGAAAGAAAGAAAGAAAGAAAGAAAGGAAAGAAGGAAGGGAGAAAGGGAGGAAGGAAGACAGGAAGAAAGGAAGGAAGACAGGAAGGAAGAAAGACAGAAAGAAAGTAAGAAAAAAGAAAGAAAGAAAGAAAGAAAGAAAGGAAAGAAGGAAGGAAGGAAGGAAGGAAGAAAGAAAGAAAGGAAGGAAGAAAGGAAGGAAGAAAGACAGAAAGAAAGGAAGAAAAAAGAAAGAAAGAAAGGAAGGAAGGAAGGAAGGAAGGAAGGAAGGAAGGAAGGAAGGAAGGAAGGAAGGGAGACAGGAAGGAAGACAGGAAGGAAGGAGGGAAGGGAGGAAGGAAGCTAGTGGTCCATCTCACCTGTAGTTTCCTCTGTCGTCTCCTCGCTCGTTGACGAATCTTTCGCCGTTTCCCCTGGCGACGGCGGCGCCGACTGGGGAAGGGGCTCCACCACCTCGGTGAAGTTCAGGGGGAAGATTCCGATTCGCCCGTGGATCTGGCCCCGCCCCCACTCCTGGCCAATAAGCTCCAGGAGGGCGATGACATCACCCTGGGAGAAGGTGAGCTCGTCCTCCTCCTCTCCCTCGTAGTCAAACCTGGCGACGCACCTGGGACCGCTGCACATGCACACACACACACACACACACACACACACACACACGCGCACACACACACACACACACACACATGCACACACACATGCACACACACACACACCAACACACACACAGACACAGAATAATGCATACAAGAAAACCACCACATTCAATTTTGTGTGTTTTTGTGTGTGTGTGTGTGTGTGTGTGTTTGTGTGTGTGTGTGTCTGTGTGCGTGTGTGTGCGTGCGTGTCTGTGTGTGTGTGTGTATGTGTGTCTGACCTGACAGGAGCAGGCTCTGGCTGGTCTTTGTGCTCAGCAGGATGGACAGGCAGGATGGACTGGAAGACAAAAACAGACAAATTAACTCATGTAAAATATGTCGTTTGTGTCAGGTAGCAGAGCAACAACTTCCTGTCAGGTGACTTGACAACAGTCCAATCAGAATTCAAAGTCACCAACATGGCCCTTAAAAAGAGCGACTTTAGCTAGTTGTCCCAGATTTAGGCTTTAAAAAGACCAACTGAAACAGTAACT
Organism: Centroberyx gerrardi; assembly: GCF_048128805.1. Lineage (NCBI taxonomy): Eukaryota > Metazoa > Chordata > Actinopteri > Beryciformes > Berycidae > Centroberyx > Centroberyx gerrardi. The sequence continues at coordinate 1,725,281 of NC_136019.1, read as the reverse complement.
AAGCCCCAAACCCACACCTGTGTAAAGCCTGACAACTGGTCATCTGCTATTGGCTGACCTTTGCTGCCAGGTGATGATGTCACCTTCTATAGAGTACAACAGCTAACCCACCTGGCACCAAAGATCAGCCAATAGCAGATGACCAGTTCAGTACTCTACTTTTCACCTTTAGGTGTCAGGCTTCACCACAGATTTGGGTTTGGGGTTTAGTTACTGTTTACGCTAGCTGTCTCAGTACTTTAAACAGACCAACTTTAGCTAACTGTACCAATACTTAGGCTTTTTAAAGACCAACTTTAGCTAACTGTACCAATACTTAGGCTTTAAAGACCAACTTTAGCTAACTGTACCAATACTTAGGCTTTAAAGACCAACTTTAGCTAACTGTACCAATACTTAGGCTTTATAAAAACCAACTTTAGCTAACTGTACCAATACTTAGGCTTTAAAGACCAACTTTAGCTAACTGTACCAATACTTAGGCTTTAAAGACCAACTTTAGCTAACTGTACCAATACTTAGGCTTTAAAGACCAACTTTAGCTAACTGTACCAATACTTAGGCTTTATAAAGACCAACTTTAGCTAACTGTACCAATACTTAGGCTTTATAAAGACCAACTTTAGCTAGCTGTACCAATACTTAGGCTTTTTAAAGACCAACTTTAGCTAACTGTACCAATACTTAGGCTTTAAAGACCAACTTTAGCTAACTGTACCAATACTTAGGCTTTAAAGACCAACTTTAGCTAACTGTACCAATACTTAGGCTTTATAAAAACCAACTTTAGCTAACTGTACCAATACTTAGGCTTTAAAAACCAACTTTAGCTAACTGTACCAATACTTAGGCTTTATAAAGACCAACTTTAGCTAACTGTACCAATACTTAGGCTTTATAAAAACCAACTTTAGCTAACTGTACCAATACTTAGGCTTTATAAAGACCAACTTTAGCTAACTGTACCAATACTTAGGCTTTATAAAAACCAACTTTAGCTAACTGTACCAATACTTAGGCTTTATAAAAACCAACTTTAGCTAACTGTACCAATACTTAGGCTTTATAAAGACCAACTTTAGCTAACTGTACCAATACTTAGGCTTTATAAAAACCAACTTTAGCTAACTGTACCAATACTTAGGCTTTTTAAAGACCAACTTTAGCTAACTGTACCAATACTTAGGCTTTATAAAAACCAACTTTAGCTAACTGTACCAATACTTAGGCTTTTTAAAGACCAACTTCAGCTAACTGTACCAATACTTAGGCTTTAAAGACCAACTTTAGCTAACTGTACCAATACTTAGGCTTTATAAAGACCAACTTTAGCTAGCTGTCTCAATATTAAGCCTTTAAAAAGAGCCAGCTTAGCTTCAGCTTAGGCTTTAAAAAGACCAACTTTAGCTTCATATAACAATTCTTATGATTTAAACAGACCAACCACGCTTAGTATAAGAATTCTTAAGCTTTAAATAGACCAACTTTAGCTCCCTGTACCTGTGATTCTGATAGGCCGAGGCCCTCCAAGATGGGTTTTGATTGGCTGTCCAGATCAGGAACAGGCTCTGGTTGGATGTCCAGGTCCAGGAGACACTGTGATTGGTCGATGAGAGGGGTGACGACTGTCTGACCTCTCCCCTCGCTCAACAGATGCTCTGAGGGGGCGGGGCTTGGGTCGTCCAGGACAACCAGGACTTCCTGTTTCTGAGACATGACCAAATAAGGAAATCTCAGAGATCTATTTTCCAACTCATATCCAATGGAGCCACTGAAGGAGTGTGTGTGTGGGTGTGTGTGTGTGTGTGTGTGTGTGTGTGTGTGTGTGTGTACCTACCACATAGGTGTTGTAGAGGGGGTGTCCAGGTTTAGGGCGGGGGGGCAGAGGGGGCCCTCTCTTTGTTGCCTTCTGACCCTGCGTCTGATTGGCTGCGACAGGAGAAGGGGAGAGACTGGTCTTGGACGGAGGAGGCTGGTTGGCTGGAGTGACAGAGGGGGCGGGGCTCGTTTTGGAGAGAGGAGGCGTCGGGTTGGCTGTGGACGAGGAAGTGGTGCTGACTGCGGGAGGGGGCGGTCGGCCAGGAATGGATTTCATTGGTGGAGGACGAAGGGGGAGGAGCTTCACCCCTGATGGCCTGGAGAGAGAGAGAGAGAGAGAAGAGAGAGAGAGAGAAGAGACAGAGAGAGAAGAGAGAGAGAGAAGAGAGAGAAGAGACAGAGAAGAGAGAGAGATAAGAGAGAGGAGAGAGAAGAGACAGAGAGAGAAGAGACAGAGAGAGAAAAGAGATAAGAGAGAGAGAAGAGAGAGAGAAGAGAGAGAGAGAGAGAGAGAGAGAGAAGAGTGAGAGAGAGAGGAGAGAGATAAGAGAGAGAGAGGAGAGAGATGTCATTAATGTCAAGTCTCAAGTCTAAATGTAGAACAGCAAGTCAAGTCAGAACAAATCAAGAGTCCAGTATCAATTTAATATCTTAAAGAAAACTAAATATCTAGGACTTTTCAATGCAATATGGTTTTAATAGGATAAAAACTTGGTAAGAGCATCATGAGTTTGATTTCTATAATCAGTTTCAACTTCAATAAATTCAATCATTCCATACAAATTCAGAAAACAGAATTTAAATTCAGTCGTCCGCTGGAACAAATCTCATCACTTTCAATCTGAGTCATTTACACAAACACAAGATCTCAAGTCAAGACTTTAGAAACCTTTTCAAGTCATCAAAGTACAAGTCAGAGTCAAGTCCCAAGTCACCAGAACCCAAGTCAAGTCCAGTCTCAAGTCTTCTCTTCATGCATCAAGTCAAGACTCAGGCGATTAAAGTCATGTGACTCGAGTCCCCACCTCTGTTATCATGATATTGATTTCAGCCGTATCATAAAGACAGATCTGCAGCACATTCCCTTCGTTCCACACAGGATCAACCTAAAACCCAGCAGCCTGATTCCTATTTAATTAACAAGCTTACTCACTTATACAGAACAGTGGTTTCATATTACCCCCCCCCCCCAACCAACCAAAAAAAAAAACAGCGACGTTCCCGTGGATTCAGTCTACCAACAGATCTTTTCTCTCATTTCTTCTCACAGAACACGTCACACCAGTTCTTAGATTCGTTAGCTCGTCTATAAAGAACCAAACAGCTTCTGTGGTCGTCCCGGGACTCTGGTCTGTGAGTCGTTTCCCACGGTGAAAACTAAATCTGACGAAGCTGCTTTTTAGTTTTTTACGCTCCAAGTTGCTGGAATAAACTTCCAGATGTGACTCCCACTGTCGCCTCTTTTAAAAGTCGGCTCAAAACATTCCTTTCACTAAATCATCTGTATGTAGGTGTAACAGGTTATTATTTTATTATTATTTCTTTCTTTCTATGTTTTATTATTATCATCCTTACTTACCTATTTTATCTTTCTCTCTTTCTTTTTTAATGTCATTTTACTAGACAAATTATGTATTTTTTGTGTTTGTTTTTTTCACTTTTTATTTTTATTATAATTTGCTTAAATCAATAAGAGATGAGAAATTCACTACAAACAATATTGCCCATAGTACAGTTCAAATTAACCATATTTAAACCTCTCCTCCACCCTCGATTGACAACAAGCAAACCCAAACAACAACAACAACAACAACAACAAACAAAAAATAAATAAATAAGATTAAAAAATGAGCTGTAGAAATAAAGTCTGCCTTGTCTCACCGTGGAGGCAGAGGAGGATCTGAGGAGTTTGGGTTGGCGGTGCCGGCAGAGTCGGCTTTGGTCAGAGTCAGGGAGCCCTTCCTCAGGGCCGGGGCCGGGGCCGGAGCCGTGGGTTTGAGGCCCGGGACAGGCGCGGGTCCCGGGGGTTTGGAGGCTGTAGCCGGGGCGGGAGGTTTGGGCGGGACGGGAGACGGATCTGAGGGAGTCGGAGAGGGAGCGGTGGGCTTGGAGGCCAGAGCCGGAGCTGGAGAGGGAGAGGGAGAGGGAGAGGTTGTAGCAGAACACGTCATTATATTATATATTATTATATTATATTATATCATATCATGTCAGAAGCTCTATGGTGAACTAATGATAATAATAATGATAATGAGCTTTTGTTTTGACATTGCATTTATCTAAAAGCAAAGCTGAAAAAATGCTTTACAAAAAGGCAAAAACCAAGAACAGCAAAACTTTTTTTTTTTTAAGTTTTTTAAATATGGAAAATTATGTTGGTTTTTTTTACTCAAGTTTTTAAACATGCAATAAACTATTTCATAGATTATTCAAAAATGGCAATAATTGATAGCTGCAGCCCTACAGAAAATAAAACAAAATAAAACCATAAGAAAACCCGAAGATTCAAAAGTGGATGAATGCAATTTTGATTTGAAATGAGCAAAAACATCAGATTAGCTGGATAACATATTATGTAAAGTTATGTATGTTAAGTAAAACAAGCAAGGTCGCTAACTAGCTAACAGTTTGTGCAGCGACCAGTAAAGCCTGGGTAGCTGTGCATTGTGGGAATTATCAATGGTCAAGTTGACCAATCAGGTTGCTTGACTGAAAACTACCTGCTGTATAATGTGTCTTTGTGCACAGCAACATACAGCAGACAAGTTATGTGCATATATTACAGTTCCTACCAACACACACACACACACACATGCCACAAACAACAGTAGTGACTATTTGGTTCTTGCACAATCATGGCATTTGTGTTTCACATGGTCTGGGTTGCATAATGTATTAACCCCCCCCCCCCTCACACACACACACACACACACACACACACACACCATGATGTTTGCATGTTTCTGCATAAATTGTTTGCAGGATTTGTCTCTCTAAGCTCTCAAACTCTCCTCAAACACTCCTTTGTACTACAGCTACATCCAGCTTAGGGCTCACACACACACACACACACACACACACACACACACACACACACACACACACACACACACACACACACACACACACACACACACACACACACACACACAGTCTCTCTCTCTCTCACCGCTGGCTCGGCGTGGTGAGGTCAGCGCTGGCGGTTTGGTCGGGACGCCTGGACGGACACTTCCTGGTTTCACTAAAACAACAACACAAAGAAGAACATACAGTGCATTCAGTATCTGACCTGGACAAA
>NC_136019.1:1702665-1715165 GCF_048128805.1 Centroberyx gerrardi | reverse complement strand
TAGCTGGATGGTAGGCAGACGTTTCTCCTACGGGTCAACGGTCTATGGAGAGCGTCTCCATGGCGATACTGCCAACCTGACTCCACAGTCCAGATGGATAACATAACTATTTATTACTGGGAACAGCTTTAACCCCAAGCAGATAAATCCCTCCTGACACGTTTCTGACTGTTGGGAAGTCCCTACGTGAAGCGTGTTTAGTGTAAACACAGTAAAAAGAGAGCGAGCTGAGTAAGGGTCACATGCTTCCTTGTTGACTGAAAACACTTCTTCTTCTTCTTCTCCTCTCTCTCTCTTCCCGACCCGTCAGACGGATCACAGAGCGGCGGTCCTGGGATCGGATTCGGACCCGGACCTTGGTCACGTCATCCCCTTCTCTCTCTCTCTCTCTCTCTCTTCCTTCCCTGTCTATTCTCTCTCTTTCTCTCTCTCTCTGTCTATCATCACTATCTCTCTCTCTCTTCCCTGTCTATTCTCTCTCTCTCTCTCTCTCCCCCTCTCCCTCTCTCCTCCTTCCCTGTCTATCATCACTATCTCTATCTCTCTCTTCCTTCCCTGTCTATTCTCTCTCTCTCTCTTCCTTCCCTGTCTATCCTCTCTCTCTCTCTCTCTCCTCCTTCCCTGTCTTCCCTGTCTATCCTCTCTCTCTCTCTCTCTCCCCTCCTTCCCTGTCTATTCTCTCTCTCTCTCTCTCCCCTCCTTCCCTGTCTATATTCCCTCTCTCTCTCTCTCTCCTCCTTCCCTGTCTATCATCTCTCTCTCTCCCTTCCCTGTCTATCCTCTCTCTCTCTCTCTCTCCTCCCCTGTCTATTCTCTCTCTCTCTCTATCATCACTATCTCTCTCCCCTCCTTCCCTGTCTATTCTCTCTCTCTCTATCATCTCTCCCTCTCCCTCGCCCTCTCTCTCTCATCACTATCACAACTGAGTTTTTAACAAAAGCTGTGTAATAATGTAAAGTCATAAACAGCCGATCTGTGCTCAGTGTTCAGAGATTTTCACTTTGCACTAAGAACCAAATGTGCAGCCTGGCAGGCGGACGAATATCTTTTCCAGAAGAACCGAGCTTTATCTGGCTGCTGTGGGTGGAAACAGGACCGGACGGCTTTCCAGTGTCGTTTTCCACTTCAAAACGCACTGGGCGGCTTCGTCTGCTGGCGGCCCCCCAAAATGGCAGCGAGCGGAAACTGAAAAAAATCTGAACTTCACTACCCAGAAGTCCCGTGTGGTGAGGTCAGTGAAGCTTTCTACCAACGGAAACCAAAAGGGACTTGAGAGAGGAAAAGAGTCCGGCTTTCTCTGCTGCTGTTTAGGAGACACTGGGTTTCCCTCTTCAGTTTGGACAAATTTGGACAATTTGGACAAAGAGGGAGAATCTACAGCGTCATCACTTCCTGGTTTATAGACGGAGAAGACGGCTGTTTTTTTTTTTAAAATATAGAAATCTGTTGAGTCTTACCTCCTGTCTCGGTCTCGGTCCCGGTCTCTGTCTCGCTCTCTGTCTCTCTCTCTGGGCGCCTCGGACAGAGAGGTAGACCTGGTGGAGGCTGGCAGACAGACAGGAAACAGTTCATGGTCCATTCTAAATTTCCACTTTTCCAGAGTTCTTGAACGTCTCCAGAACTCCGTTCAGACGGACCTCAGACACTGAAGGTTTATCACTTTGTTTCCTTTGACTTTAATTGCCTCAGACTTGACTTGCTGCATGAAGAGAAGACTTGAGACTTGACTTGACTTGGGTTCTGGTGACTTGGGACTTGACTCTGACTTGTACTCTGACGACTTGAAAAGGTTTCTAAAGTCTTGACTTGAGATCTTGTGTTTGTGTAAATGACTCAGATTGAAAGTGATGAGATTTGTTCCAGCGGACGACTGAATTTAAATTCTGTTTTCTGAATTTGTATGGAATGATTGAATTTATTGAAGTTGAAACTGATTATAGAAATCAAACTCATGATGCTCTTACCTAGTTTTTATCCTATTAAAACCATATTGCATTGAAAAGTCCTAGATATTTAGTTTTCTTTAAGATATTAAATTGATACTGGACTCTTGATTTGTTCTGACTTGACTTGCTGTTCTACATTTAGACTTGAGACTTGACATTAATGACTTGGACTTGACTTGGACTTGACTTGGTAATCTACATTTAGACTTGGGACTTGTGCCTCAAGACTTGAGACTGACTTGGGACTCGATGGTCAGCAATTAATTCAGGTTGCAGGACTGACAGCTACACATTTAGACATCAGTCTCTTTCTTTGGTGAAATGAGTGTGTTCATGAAACCACATTTGGCCATGGGTTTATTTTTAACTAGAAAAGCATGACTCATTACCCAGAAAATAAACGACAAATGACAAACAAAACACATGAATAAGAATAATCTCTTCAAGTGATTTTGCAGAGATCAGCGATGAATACTCACTCCTCTTGATGGCGGCTCTGATGGACGAGAGAGGACCCTGACTGCAGAGAGAGAGAGAGAGAGAGAGAGAGAGAGAGAGAGAGAGAGAGAGAGAGAGAGGGGTGGGGCTGGGGGGGGGGGGAGAGGGAGAGGGGAGAGCGAGAGAAAGAGAGAGAAACAAGAGACGAAGAAAAAGGAAAACATGAGTCACAACTTTCACATCTGTTGCCTCCTCCCTCTTTCTCCCTCTCTCTCTCTCTCTCTCTCTGTTTTCCATGACAACCGGAGCTCGGTCGCCCTGCCCGGTCCAGAGAACTGGAACTCCATCCTGGGTTTTTTTTTCGCTGGATGTCTCATCGCCTTCTCAGTCTCGTTTTATACACTCGGTTTGGAAAAGCCTCGTCATTTCCTCGACCTTTATTTCTGCAGGGAAAGCTGCCTGAGCTCCACCCTGCTCCACACACACATGACCTGAGCTGAACTTTTTCATCACTTCTGCCTCTCTCCCACCATGTTGACGCTCCAAAACAAACCAACACACACACACACACACATCTATCCATCAGTAATTCTGTCTGTTTTCTGATGGATCAGAGCGGCTGCTGCCTTCGTGTCCTTGAGCAAGACACTGAAGCTTTAGCCACTACCTAAATGCCTTCACTGCTTGAAAAAAAAGAGCGGTGGAAAGGTGGTTGCTCCTTTATTTATTCATTCAATTAAGTGTTTTGTAAATTAATTCTTCATTTAAAAAGGCAGTAGCATCTCCCAGAGTTTCTCTACCTTAAAGTCACTCTGCCTTAAAGAGCTGCTGACACTAAAAGACTCTCATCAGTCTGGTTTCAGTGGAGAGTTTTAGTGTCCCATGATGCTCTGAATGCCGTTTCAGAGGCTTTTCCACCCCGAGGAGAAGAAAACTCTGAGGGGGAAACAATGAATACTGGGAATTTTTTTGATCAAATTTAAAGATATTGGCGCTAAATATCTGTATCGGCCTTCAAAAACCCCACATTGGTTCAAACCCAATTTACAGTCTCTTGCTGGAGGCTAAAAAGAAAAGGAGACACCTTAGGAGCGAAGCCTTGATCTTCTACGTAAATCCTTTAACTCACTCTCTCTAAACTGACTTCTAATCCAACAGCAGAATAAGCTTCAGTTTCCAGATCAGCAGCATTAGAAGCAGCTGTTATTAAAGCGAATGTGACTCCAGGCAGAGCGGCTGGTTTTAAACTGCTGACTCCCTGTTGTTATAAAGGCAGGAAACACAAGCTGGAACATGTGGAGAGGAGACACCAAGCAGCCAGATGGGTTACATTAGCAATGCATTCTGGGACAACAGCTTAACAGACATATAAACACGAAAACACACACGCCTTAAACCATGTAGGCTACACCCCCTCCACACACGCACACTGACAAACTCTCATATATAAAAGAGAAATACATAAGAGAATCATAGGCACACACACACACACACACACACACACACACAGGGGAAACTGAAGATAGCCAGAAACAGAGATAAGACAGGAAATGTCCTCGTTGACATCCTGTAAAAACAGCGAAACATCCCTTTACATCCCTGAAGAGACAGACAGAGAGTGTGTGTGTGTGTGTGTGTGTGTGTTGCTGCCCAACACACTCCACCCGTCGTCTAAAAACAGTCACTGCTCACTGTCCCAAACAGCCTGAACCGGGTGGAAACTAAAACTAAAGCCTCGTTCACTCTTTAAAGAAGGAATCACTGGGACACGACTGGGTCCAGTTTGTTCCAACAAGCCTTTTCAACACAGTAAAGATCACAGTGTTTCTCATGGGACATGTCAGTCTAACTAAATAACACACTATTTCTGTTTGATATGCAAAGAGTAAATAAACTCCATTAGTTTGCATTGCGTTTTAAAAAGTCAAGTTTGTATGAGCTGTAGGCTTAGTAAACCAGTATAAATAATGTCCTGATTTACGATGGTAAATGGTAAATGGACTGCATTTACATAGCGCTTTTCTAGTCTACCGACCACTCAAAGCGCTTTACAACAATGCCTACATTCACCCGTTCACACACACATTCATACACCGATGGCGGCAAGCTACCAGCAATTTAGGGTTCAGTATCTTGCCCGAGGACACTTCGACACGCGGACTGGAGGAGCCGGGGATCGAACGAACCACCGACCTTCTGATTAGTGGACGGCCCGCTCGACCGTCCTGAGCCACAGCCGCCCCACGATGTCATGAAGGAAACAAGTGCTTCCTAGTTACTGTAGTCTGATATTCTGCAGCTCAGTTTAAAGGGACGTGACGCTGTGGGCTGCAGCAGCGCTCCTCTCTACTTCTGCAGAGACGGTTTCCCATGTTGTGGTTAATCGCCGTATCCAACTGACACTCAGGTGACAGTTTGCGGGCTGATAAACTCGCTGATGGAGCTAAACACCAACGTTTTAGACCAGGTATGCTGATGTTATGGCGTAAATGTGAGCTGAAGCTGTAGCAATTAACTTTACAATGTGACGCTCCTAAATTAATCTGCGCCTCACTGGTCGCAATGTGTTAAATCAAAATAAACTCATAAATAATGGAGTTTGGGAGGTTTTAGGTTTCCTGTCGATGCGAGGCGTTCCTCAGTCAAGGTGGCCGCCTCGGCTGTAAAGCAGAGCTGAACAATTAATCGAAATAAAATCGCAAAATGAACTTCTGCAATTTCCAAATCTCAGAGTCTGCAGTTACTTTCTTCAGAGAGAGTTTGGTCCAAGCTGGATTTGTGAACCAGGAGTTTTAGAGCTGCAGGAAATCTCTGGTCCGTGAATCAAAACCTTTCATCAGACTCACGATAATTCAATATAATATTATCGTTTAGCGTCTTTCAGTGGGATTATATCGTGATGATTGATGGTGATTTTGGGATATCGAGACGCAGAATTCTGCTGTCTGAACTGATGAGAACAAGCTAATTTTATTTAGAAACTCAGACAAAATGAAGTACGGTAGGAATATTATGTGAAAATTGCAGTTTAGTTTGACATCACACCAAACATTACCATTCGGTTCAATATGATGAACATTCATTTGATTATTTAACGTGATTTCGCTTATGTGAGCCATATCGTCACATATATCGAAAAAAATCCTTATGATTATCGTGATATTGATTTCAACCATATTATCCAGCCCTAACTCACACTCAGTAAACCTGCACACTGACATCTAGTTCTTTATTTATTTTTTTTAAACAAAATCACTTCTCTTTAAACAATTTTAAAGTTCTAGAAAATTATGGCAAAAACTTGATATAAATCAAATAATCGCAATTAGATTTTTCTGTCATTATCTTTCAGCCCTGCTATAAAGTGCTGCTGTATAAATAGCAAGATCTGTCTGTAGAGTGAAAAACTCTCCAGGAACTGAGAACAGCAGCCTTGTTTTGCATGACTTTGCATTTTTTTTTTTCTTTTGAAACGGGTTCATCAGCCCCAGAGGCTGGAGAGTCTGCTCAACCCAGAGAGAGAGAGAGAGAGAGAGAGAGAGAGACAGAGAGAGAGAGAGAGAGAGAGGGGGAGAGAGAGAGAGAGAGAGAGAGAGAGAGAGAGATCCTGAAAACATGAAACTCAACAACACTGGAGACACCAGCAGAGAGAGATCCTGAAAACATGAAACTCAACAACACTGGAGACACCAGCAGAGAGAGATCCTGAAAACATGAAACTCAACAACACTGGAGACACCAGCAGAGAGAGATCCTGAAAACATGAAACTCAACAACACTGGAGACACCAGCAGAGAGAGATCCTGAAAACATGAAACTCAACAACACTGGAGACACCAGACAGAGAGAGAGAGATCCTGAAAACATGAAACTCAACAACACTGGAGACACCAGCAGAGAGAGATCCTGAAAACATGAAACTCAACAACACTGGAGACACCAGGCAGAGAGAGCCTTAACTTTAGTTCTTCTTATTGGCTGGAAATGTATTTGTTGCTAGGCAGGTTAGGAGAGCCAGACTTACCCAGGTCACTCACTTCTTCTTCTTCTGTCTTTTTGTTGTCTTTCTCTCTTTTTTTCCCTGTCTTTTGTTGTATTTTATCCTCTTTTTCCACTGTTTCTCCCTGTCTCTATCACTCTTTCTGTGGATTTCTTTCTCTCTCTCTCTGTCTTTTTGTTATCTTTCAGTCTCTTTATTTCCTTCCCTTTCTTTTTTGTCTGACCGTCTCTCAGATTGCCTCTTTCTCTCTCTCTTTTCGTCTCTCTCTCTCTCTGTCTGTCTGTCTCTTTCTTTCTGCTCTCGGCCACCGAGCTGCTAACCATGAACAGACAAACATGACTCACCCCTGACACACACACACACACACACACACACACACACACACAGACGCGCGCGCACACACACACACACACACACACGCAGCTTTACTTTAAACAGTGCTGGAAAAAGCGACTTCTTTCCTTTTCTGACTCTCCACTAAAACCGCTTCCTCCAATATATATAATAATATATAATATATAATAATAATCAGAAGAAGAAGAAGAAGAAGGAGAAGAAGAAGGAGGAGAAGGAGGAGAAAGAGAAGGAAGAGAAGAAGAAGCTTTATAAAATGCTTTTCAAAACAGTTACAAATTGCTTTAAAGAAGAAATTATAAAACAGTTACAAGGATTACGAAGGGAAGTAAAACAGTAAAATAAAGAAAAATAGACATTCAAAAAGCATAGAAGCCAAATAAATAAATAAAACAGAGAAGAATAGAAATCATACGCATGTATAATCTGCTGTTTATTCATCTGTTCAGGGTTTTTACATGCTTCACAATCTATTTTGTTTTGTTTGTCACTGTTTTTCGAGTAAAATAAACTCAAACCAAGGCTCTGCGTCAGCCATAAACACACACACACACACATACACACACACACACACACACACAAACACACACTCTCTTAAAACCCTCTGACTTCTCCGGCTGGTTGCCATGCCGACCGGCCAACAGCCAAAATACTTTCAGGAGTGTGTCAGACCAAAGGGGGGAAAAGTAGAAAGTAGTCCCGTCTTGGCCTCGGCACTATTTTCTGCGGCAGGATACGGCAGAAAGTAGTCCCACACTGCTGCTAAAGAGCTAATAACAGCATGTGGGATTTAATTTATGCACAGAAAAGGTTTACAGGACGACACTTTAATACTATTATGTGTATTTTGATGCATTAAACACATTGTAAGACCATTAGAGGTTTCTTACAGATTTCTTACAATATAATCATCAATAATAATCATATCTTACATTATGTTTCCTTGTCCATATTTTTTATCAGAAGGCCTTTTTATAAATCAGTCTCCTCTCTGTATTTGTATTTTATTTATTTTGAATGTGGTGTCTTCACTTTGCTTTTATCACCTTTTGTTTTGATCTGTTTGTTTGTAACATTTGTTTTGAAAAGTGCTGTATAAGTAAAGTATTATTATTATTATTATTATTATATGTTTATCATAGCTTATATCTTATATTTACTTTGATATGCTGCACAGATTTCCCATCTGTTGGCTGCAGTGTGTTTCCTCTGGACATTTTTCTGCTTATTCTGCACATTCCCTCTCTACCTGTTTGAAATGTCAGCAGCAGACATTTACATAAACACACATAACTGTTTATGTTCTACTGCTTTTACAGTTTTTATTATTTTTGCTATTCTTATTGTATCTACTGTTTTTTATTGCCTACTTTATGTTCTATTAGCATGTTTACATTCTACTTTCTTTTTCTCGTTGAATGCTCCCAACAATTTTATTTAGTTAAATTGACGATGTTTACTAATTTAACAAGTTTACTAGTTTAACAAGTTTACTAATTTAACAAGTTTACTAGTTTAACAAGTTTACTAATTTAACAAGTTTACTAATTTAACAAGTTTACTAGTTTATCTAGTTTACTAATTTAACAAGTTTACTAATTTAACAAGTTTACTAGTTTATCAAGTTTACTAATTTAACAAGTTTACTAATTTAACAAGTTTACTAGTTTATCAAGTTTACTAATTTAACAAGTTTACTAGTTTATCAAGTTTACTAATTTAACAAGTTTACTAGTTTAACAAGTTTACTAGTTTATCAAGTTTACTAATTTAACAAGTTTACTAGTTTATCAAGTTTACTAGTTTATCAAGTTTACTAGTTTAACAAGTTTACTAGTTTATCAAGTTTACTAATTTAACAAGTTTACTAGTTTAACAAGTTTACTAGTTTATCAAGTTTACTAATTTAACAAGTTTACTAGTTTATCAAGTTTACTAATTTAACAAGTTTACTAGTTTAACAAGTTTACTAGTTTAACAAGTTTACTAATTTAACAAGTTTACTAGTTTAACAAGTTTACTAGTTTATCAAGTTTACTAGTTTAACAAGTTTACTAGTTTATCAAGTTTACTAATTTAACAAGTTTACTAGTTTATCTAGTTTACTAGTTTATCAAGTTTACTAGTTTATCAAGTTTACTAATTTAACAAGTTTACTAGTTTAACAAGTTTACTAGTTTATCAAGTTTACTAATTTAACAAGTTTACTAGTTTAACAAGTTTACTAGTTTATCTAGTTTACTAGTTTATCAAGTTTACTAATTTAACAAGTTTACTAGTTTAACAAGTTTACTAGTTTAACAAGTTTACTAGTTTATCAAGTTTACTAGTTTAACAAGTTTACTAGTTTATCAAGTTTACTAATTTAACAAGTTTACTAGTTTATCTAGTTTACTAGTTTATCAAGTTTACTAGTTTATCAAGTTTACTAATTTAACAAGTTTACTAGTTTAACAAGTTTACTAGTTTATCAAGTTTACTAATTTAACAAGTTTACTAGTTTAACAAGTTTACTAGTTTATCTAGTTTACTAGTTTATCAAGTTTACTAATTTAACAAGTTTACTAGTTTAACAAGTTTACTAGTTTATCAAGTTTACTAATTTAACAAGTTTACTAGTTTATCAAGTTTACTAGTTTATCAAGTTTACTAGTTTATCAAGTTTACTAATTTAACAAGTTTACTAGTTTAACAAGTTTACTAGTTTATCAAGTTTACTAATTTAACAAGTTTACTAGTTTAACAAGTTTACTAGTTTATCAAGTTTACTAGTTTAACAAGTTTACTAGTTTAACAAGTTTACTAATTTAACAAGTTTACTAGTTTATCAAGTTTACTAATTTAACAAGTTTAAAACAAGCTGTTTTAAAACATGAAAAGCTGCTGAATGGAGCGGGAGGAGCTGCGTTCAGGAGCAGAATTTGACAACAAGCAGTGGAAAAGAGGAGAAAACAGCAACACAGCTGCTGCTGTGTGGATGTTGGTTTGTATCATTATGTCTCAATGAAATCTACACATAGCACACATTAAGTTTCAGGACTGGTTATTGGTCTTCAACGCGTCTTCTGCACTTCACCTCCATCTCCCTTCATGACTGAACTTGTTTAATCTGCTCCTCCCTGTCATTTCTCCTCTCTCTCTCTCTCTCTCTATTCATCCACTTGTCTCTCCACCTCTCCTCATCTCAGTTTCTCCAGTTAAAACTCCTTCTTTCAGCGTCTCCTCTCCTTCATCCCCATCTCTCCCTCAGGATTAAAGTGGATTTAACAGATGAAATCAATAAGGGATCAGACCTTTCACCTGGATTCATATCAAACACACACACACACTCAGCCAAAATGATCCTGCTCCACCCCATGGCAGCGCAACGCAGGGCAAATCAAACGCATACTTCTTGGTATCGGTTCATCACCTTAGCAAAACTCCCAAAGGGGGAGGAAGAGAAAAACGTCTCACCTGTGACGATGCTCTGGCTTGCGTCTGTCAGGACGACCTGCAAAGAAGGAGGGAGGGGGGGGGAGGGAGAGAGAGAGAGAGAGAGAGAGAGGGGTTAAGCATCAATAAAAGGCAAAAACTCATCCGTCGGCTTTCTCAGCTCCAGTCTGCTCTGTATATCCAGTCATATTAATATTCTTTACAATACTGACACAATGCCAAAATGCAATGCAACTAGTTTCCACATTTAATCGGACGGTGAAAGGCAAGTGACACCACCACCTCCTGGCACCACAGATCAGCCAATAGCAGATGGACATTTCAGTAGCATGCTTTTTACCATTAGATGCCAGGCTCTACACATATTTGGGTTTGGGGTTTTGTTACTGTCTCAATTAAATGAAAAATGACTTTTTCACCTTGTTAGCCAATTCTCTGTATCATAACGTACACCTAGTTAACAAAAACGCCCAAATAATGCCAAATAATTTCGTAGTTTTACTTCCTGGAAAACGGTGCAGTTATAGTGGTAACTTCGTGGTGTACCAGCAGGCGACATACCAAAACACAACCAAAATTCCCCTCCTATCATATATCTATCATTCATGTTTCAAAGTGAGTGTCAACATGGTACAGCGGTGAAAACCCCCTTTCCTTTTCCTAAGACATCCTGGTTACGTCCCTGTGTACACCCAGAATGCAACAGGCTGCCACTGCCGTTCTCTTCCCATGTTTGTTCTGGTCCAACCCGCCCACTTCTGAACAGTTGCTCCCTGCATTTTGTCCCGTCCTGATATCCTGTTTCATCTGGAAACGTGTTGAATTACCGAAGTGAGTTTAAATCTTGTCACTTAAAAGTAATAATCTGCAACATTTCCATCTAAACAAAAGCCTCTCTCTCTCTGCTCTAACTCAACAGTGATCCAACCTATATCCAGTTCATAAATCTTCTCCACTGCCCGTTCTAAACAGCCGGTGTCCGGTCGCTCTTTCCTGCCGCACAGGAAGTGATGCGTTTTACGTTTCCTGGTTTGTTTGGAATCAACAGAAGAAGAAGAAGAACTGGGTAGTTAGCATGAGCAGCGATAGCCACCATGGCTGAACAGACAAAGAAGCGAGAAAGTCAAACTGCATCAACAGAAAATCCAAGCTCCGCCCACAACTGTTTGATTGACAGGTGATCTGCGGGAAGAGCAGCAGGAACACCACAGTGAGGCTGAGGGACAAAGATGGAGGCAGAATCAAGGAAAAATTAGGAACTAGAGGATTAGCACTTAAGTATCAGTGTTTTTATATATATATATATGAGTATGTATAATATTAAATGTGTGTGTGTGTGTGTGTGTGTGTGTGTGTGTCCTCACCTCACCTTCCTGTCGTCCGCTCTCCAAGTTGAGGAAAGAGAAAGGAGAAATGAGAAGGAAAAGAGAGAGGGAGTAGTTTTCTCTTTCTCTCTGAGGTGGAGGTGGGGTTGTGTGTGTGTGTGTGTGTGTGTGTGTGTGTGTGTGTTTTCCTGTCGCCCACCTCCTTTCGTCTCCCTCTCTTCACACACCACACCGATAACCAGGTCAGCTCAGCTTGCCGCAATGTCCAGAATGTAGCAGAGAGAAGCTAAATCTCTGTCTCTCTCTCTCTCTGTCGGTCTCTCTCTCTCCGTCTCTCTCTCTTCTTCAAATATTCCTTTATCTCTGTCTTTCTCTCTCTGTCTTTTCTCCCTCTCCTTCTCTTCCCCCCGCTACTCTCTCTCTCTGTCTCTCTCTCTAAAACTCTAACCGGACCGCCCGTCTGCCCTGGCCCGGCTCCGATTGGTGGACCGGGGGTGAGAACATCCAGGAAGTGAGGCTGTGATTGGCTGCTGTGTCTGTTCTGCTGGAGTCATCAACTGTTTTAGCACTTCCAGATGTTTCT
This sequence comes from Centroberyx gerrardi, assembly GCF_048128805.1. NCBI lineage: Eukaryota > Metazoa > Chordata > Actinopteri > Beryciformes > Berycidae > Centroberyx > Centroberyx gerrardi. Next base: position 1,703,084 of record NC_136019.1, on the reverse strand, counting down.
GCAGCAGACGAAGAGACGCACACCGCAGCACTTCTTCAACCTCTCCTTTTTTTTTTTTTGTTTTCCTCTATTGCTGCCTGTAGGGAAACTGTCTTTTCTACAGTGAGGTCAGAGGTCAGAGGTCAGAGGTCAGGATCTTCTCCACACTGTAAGAGACCAGATCCAAACTGAAGAGGGAAATCCAGAACTGTCTCCTAAACAGCAGCAGAGAAAGCCGGACTCTTTCTCTGGTTCCTTTGGTTTCAGACCGCTTTACTGACCTCACCGCACAGGAATTCTGGGTAATGAAGTCCTCCCAATTCAAGCAGTTACCTCTCTCTGCCACTAGGGGCCACCAACATGCAAGTAACATGACTTGGACTCCAGTCACAGATTTAACTGCTTGAGACTTGACTTGATGCATGAAGAGAAGACCTGAG
>NC_136019.1:1692665-1697665 GCF_048128805.1 Centroberyx gerrardi | reverse complement strand
CCAAATGATGGTAGGCTACTTAAAAATAAAAATAAAAAAAAGCAAATGGTGATACTTTTTAAACCAAATAAAGGTGCTCTTTAAGCTAATTGATGGTAGCCTACTTTTCTTTTTTAAACCAAAGGGTGGTACTTGTTTATACAAAATGATGGTAGCTACTTGTTTTACACCAAACCATTGTACTTCTTTTTAAACCAAAGAGTAACAAAGGGTTTAAAAAGTACCAACTTTTCAAACCAAATAATGGTACTTTTTATACCAAATGATGCCACTTTGTTTTACAACAAAACATGGTACTTTTTCAAACTAAATCATAGTAATCTTTCAACCAAATAGGCCTAATGGTACTTTTTATACCAGTGGATGGTACATTTTCATACCAAACAAAGGTACTTTTTTTTTTTATAACAGATAATGTTACCTTTTAAAGACGAGTAGAGAAATGAAGTCTTTGGTTGACTCAGTGATTCTCAACCTTTTTCACATCCAGGACCCTAGTTTAGTCCACATTAGAGCCACAGACCCCCATTTGATGAGATTTTGTCTCTCAGACCCAAATCTGAGAATATTTTTATTGTCAGATTTGATTTTGTCCAGAATCCCATGACTGTCTGTATTGCAGGTAGAGAGATAACAGAGAAACTATGATCAAAACTCATTCTTCTACATTCTCTAACTGTGTTAACTTCTTGTAAATTAAATAATGCTGAAGTTTAATAATTCATCAGTTTGCTGGGGACCCTCTGGAGCCCCCTCAAGGACCCCTGGTGGTCCCCGGACCCCCACGTTGAGAACCACTGGACTAACTGACTGACAGCTCAATTTTAAACTAAATGTTGCTCATTTTTAAACCAAATGTTGTCACTTTTTTTTTTTTTGAATCCCAAATGAGGAGCGTTATGACTCTCTGTCCAGTCTCTGTCATGAAAGCAGCTGACGTGTTACAGCGGATTAACGGCAGAGTGAACGGCAGGTCCGCTGTCCGGTAAACCAGCCGGTAACCCGCGCGGCAGGCGGGGCTTACAGCCGGAGGGGGCGGGGCCAGAGCGTTCAGAGTGATTGACAGCCGGAGCGGCTTACAGCCCCGAGGAACAGACCGAGTCCGGCGGACCGGGTCCCGGGGGAGAAATCAGCTGTTTTACCGCTGGAACAGGAGAGTTTCTGCTCTGGAACTCCGGAAGACACTTTACTGTGAGGTTTTTTTTTTTATTTCGGAGAAGAAGAAAGAGTTAGGAGGAGAGAGAGAGAGAGAGAGAGAGGGAGAGAGAGAGAGAGAGAGAGAGAGAGAGAGAGAGAGAGAGACATTCCTCCATCTCTGGCCGGTCGAGGTAAGTTCTCAGTCTGTTTACCTGGATCCTGTCACTGACAGCTAGTACAGTATTTACTCCTTTATAATGTTTATAATGTCATATAATATCGTCAAGTATCCAATAATATCACGTGACGTCATGTAATCAGGCTGTAGTGGAGAGTAAAACTCAACTGAACTCACTGTGTTTTCAGTTTCCTCAGTCTGTCAGTTCTGCTGTGTAAATTCATAATATACATGATAATAAATACACTTGATATATTAATATTCATATTAATATTAATATAAGTGTTTGACAGTAAATATATCAGACTGGTGGAGTGATGTGAAGACAGAAAACAGATAATATGAAGAGTTTTTGCTTCTGTTGGTGTTTGACTGAAGATCAGCCTGGAGCTCTGTTTAATACTGGACAGAATAGAATAGAATAGAATAGAATAGAATAGAATAGAATAGAATACAGCAGATATAGGAAAAGAGAGAATACAGCAGAATAGAGCAGATAGATTAGACTAGAATGCAATATAAAAAAGAACAGAGCAGATAGAATACAGAACGATACAACAGAGCAAAACTAATAAGTTAGACTGTCATATAATGAAACAACAGGAACCAATAGAAACAGTAAAGTATAGTAGAAATGAATAGAATAGAAAATTAATAGAAGAGAAGAGAACAAAAAAGTTTAGACTAGACTAGAAGAGAACAAAGTAGAGCAGAGCAAAATAGACGAGATAGATTAGACTAGAATAGAATAGAATAGAATAGAATAGAACATAAACAGAACATAACAACAGAACAGAATAGAATAGAACAGAATAGAATAGAATAGAATAGAATAGAATAGAACATAACATAACATAACATAACAACAGAACAGAATAGAATAGAATAGAGCATAACTGAAGAACTTTAGTGATGCATTCAGTGAATCTGTAGGTTTGATTTGTTCTATTCTATTCTATTCTGATTGGTTCTGTTGTCTGGAGTGTACATGAGTTCCGCTGAGTAATGCTGCTACAACAGTGAGGCGTGTGTGTGTGTGTGTGTGTATGTGTGTGTGCGTACGTTTGAGGTAAGAAGTCTTAAGAGGTGTAGAGCCTCAAGTGAACCCTGACAACAACACACATACACACACACACACACACACACACACACACACACACCCTCCCATCAGTGTGTGTTAGTTTTAGTGTCAGTTCATCTCTTTTCATTCTATTTCTATCTGACTGTATTTAAATGTTAACAGAAAACCCACCTGCCCTCACTGTGAGAAACACACAGCTGTGGACACACACACACGCACAACACACACACACCACACACACACACACACACACACACACACACGTTTATCTCCTGCAACAACAGCAGCAGTTGGACTCAAGGTCTTCACCCTCACCGCAAAACAGAGGCATTCTGGGTAAACAGTCAGTAACTGACAGGTGGCAGGTTTGAACCCCCTTCCTGCTCGCTCATTATAATAATTAATTCTAATAATTAATGAGCTAAATGCTTAAAAATCCTGAAATGAATGGAGAATCAGGTCAAATCAGGTTCTGGTCAAATAACATCAGACCTGACCTGCTTTGTAGTATTAGTGTGTGTGTGTGTGTGTGTGTGTGTGTGTGTCACATGCCATCACACATATAAGGGATTACACACACACACACACACACACACACACACACACACACACACACACACGGTGGTGGATTGGGATTAAACATCAGTCTCCTCTCAGATTACTCTTCTCCCCCGCTCTCTCCTCCTTTCCTTCTCTTCCCTCCTTGTTTCCTCTCTTTGTTTCCTCTCCTTCTCTCCTCTCCTTTCCCCTCTCCTCCTCCTCTCTCCTCTCTCTCCTCCTCTCCCCTCCTCTCTCCTCTCCCCTCTCTCCTCTCTCTCCTCCTCTCTCCTCCTCCCCTCTCCCCTCTCTCCCCTCTCTCCTCCTCTCTCCTCCTCCTCTCCCCTCTCTCCTCTCCTCCTCTCTCTCCTCCTCCTCTCCTCCTCACCTCCTTCCCCCCCTCTCCCCTCTCTCCTCTCCCCTCTCTCCTCTCTCCTCCTCTCCCCTCCTCTCCTCCTCTCTCCTCTCCTCCTCTCTCCTCTCCTCCTCTCCCCTCCTCTCTCCTTCCCCTCTCTCCTCCTCCTCCTCCTCTCTCTCCTCCTCTCCCTCCTCTCCTCCTCTCTCCTCTCTTCCTCTCTCCTCTCTCCTCTCCTCCTCTCCCTCCTCTCTCCTTTCCCCTCTCTCCTCCTCCTCTCTCCCCTCCTCTCTCTCCTCCTCTCCCTCTCTCTCTCCTCCTCCCCTCTCCCCTCCTCTCCTCCTCTCTCCTCCTCCCCTCTCCCCTCCTCTCCTCCTCTCTCCTCTCCCCTCCTCTCCTCCTCTCTCCTCTCCCCCCCTCTCTCTCCTCCTCCTCCCTCCTCTCATCCTCCTCTCTCCCTCCTCTCCTCCTCTCTCCTCTCCTCCTCTCTCCTCTCCTCTACTCTCCCCTCCTCTCTCCTCTCCCTCCTCTCCCCTCCTCTCCTCCTCTCTCCTCTCCTCCTCTCTCCTCTCCTCTACTCTCCCCTCCTCTCTCCCCTCTCTCCTCTCTCCTCTCTCCTCCTCTCTCCTCTCTCTCCCTCCTCTCCTCCTCTCCCCTCTCTCCTCTCTCTCCTCCTCTCCTCCTCTCCCTCTCTCCTCCTCCTCTCTCCTCTCTCTCCCCTCCTCTCTCTCCTCCTCTCTCCTCTCTCTCCTCTCTCCTCTCTCTCTCTCTCCTCTCTCCTCTCTCCTCTCTCTCCTCTCCTCTCTCCTCTCTCCTCCTCTCTCCTCTCTCTCTCTCTCTCCTCCTCTCCTCCTCTCCTCCTCTCTCCTCTCTCTCCTCCTCTCCTCCTCTCTCCCTCTCTCCTCTCTCTCCTCCTCTCCCCTCTCTCCTCCTCCACCTCTCTCCTCTCTCCCCTCCTCTCTCTCCTCCTCTCCCTCCTCTCTCTCCTCTCTCTCTCCTCTCTCCTCTCTCTCACTCCTCTCTCCTCCTCCTCTCCCCCTCCCCCCCTCCTCTCCTCTGTATTATTAATGTCCCAATAATAATAAACAACAACAGACATGGGAAACAAACATCTTCTCTCTCTCTCTCTCTCGATGATCTGAACCGGAAATTGGACCAAGATCCTAATGTCTGCCTGCACACACACTCACAAACACACACACACACACACACACACACACACACACACACACACACACAAACACACACACTCACAAACACACACACACACACACACACACAGATTAGAGGCCCAGATGGTATAGATGGATTTGTGAACTGACACTGCGGTGTGCGTGTGTGTGTGTGTGTGTTGTGTGTGTGTGTGTGTGTGTCATTGAGCCAGACAGTTTACGACCTTTCACTCATGCTCTCTCTCTCTCTCTCTCTCTCTCTCTCTCTCACTCTCTCTCTCTCTCTCTCTCTCTCTCACACACACACACACATTGTTGGCCAACATCATCAGCTGTTTTGGAACAAACTGTTACTGTTTTGTTTTATTGCCATTGTTAGTGTTACTGTTGAGACTGGAACTGCACACACACACACACACACACACACACACAACACACACACACACGCACACACACACACACACACACACAAGCTGGCTTCTTATATTGGCGTCAAAGTAAAGAGCAATATTGCCAAAGCACCAACATTTTACATGAAAT
>NC_136019.1:1660033-1687533 GCF_048128805.1 Centroberyx gerrardi | reverse complement strand
TAAGTTACTCTTTTCTTCGTGAAGTAGCCGGCAACGAAAATGCTGCGTTCTGCACACACTGCCAGAGTACACTTTCGGTCGCGCACGGTGGAAATGCCGACATAAAAGATCATATTAAGACGGCCAAACATAAGCGGTGGCTACAAGCTAGTAGTAGCACCGTTGCGACCTGCTTCAGCGGGGCAAACGCCGGTGACAGTGATCTGAAACTGGCAGTTTTGAAAGTTATCTGACAATCAATAAAAATGTTATGTTACACCAGTGCAATCCTTGTGTTTTGTGTTTACTAGTGTTATTATACGGTTTTCAAATAAACTATGTTTTGGTGGATTTTTGGAGACAAAACATCATTTTTCGTTTGCTGAGGCGTTGTCCATGGTGTTGAAAGGTGCAGTCACTAGGTGTGCTAAGCGCTGAAATAATTGTCCCCCATCCTGATGAAAACACCTATGGTGCGTGCATAAGCGCATACATGTGCGCGTGCATGAACGTGCGGTACACTTAAGGGTCCCGGTTTGGGGGTTTGAAAATGTGGTCACCCTATAGTAGACAGCTATCCTCATAGTCGCAGATGTATGAAGAAGCGTACAGCTCAAACCCTTCATCCAGTTTTGGAGTCTTGGAGGTCAACCTGTATATACGATGTACATGGGAAATGCTCATCTTTGGCAGCGAAGACACGGTGAATAAAACAACGGCATATCCCCCGCAGCTGCTACAACAACGAGCTTTCAGTAAAGCGAAACTGAACCGGAAACTAGTAAAGTAATTTGGGAATAACTCCTATTGACTCCAGGAACCTGAAGCATGAGGGAGGAACGAGTCTCGTAGGGCCCAGTGCTCCAGATTAAGAGATTTGAAATATAAGGAGGTAATCTCCCAAATCTGGGCTTTATTAATAAATATGTGCCAGTGCTCGTCCCGCCTCACAGAGAGGGAGGGCCAGCATGCGTTTTTTATATAAAACACGATGATGCGTTCCATAAGGATCAGCAGTAATAAAACAGGGCAGAGTGATGTATAGTGTCCAAGGGTTTAAGCAGAGGAAGCAGCCGCATTTCTACAGATTACAAAGAAATGCTGCAGAACACTGGGAAGTATGGTCTGTTTCTATATAAAAAGTTTGGTGTGTGTGTGTGTGTGTGTGTGTGTGTGTGTGCAGCTCACAGTAGAGGAGGTGATGACCACCACAGCCTACCTGGACCTGTTCCTGCGCTCCATCTCTGAGCCGGCCCTCCTGCAGACCTTCCTGTCCTTCATCCTGCTGCACACGCACGACAACGTGCACATCCTGGACACACTCGTCAGCAGGGTCAACACGCCTTTCCAGGTGACACACACACACACACACACACACACACACATGCACACACTTTTTTTACTCCTTTTTCTTACAAATGGAGTGACCTTCAACCTTCTGTGTACCCCTCTAGCTGGGCACGGTGTCTCTGGCTCTGTTCAGGACTCTGATTGGTCTGTTCTGTGAAGACGTCATGCTGCAGCTGGTGTTCAGGTCAGTCTGAGGGGGTCAGAGGTCAGAGGACTTTGGTCAAGTAGTATTTGTATTTAGTAGTAGTATTTGGTTTACCCAGACAATTCAGGTACTTTACAGGTACTTTACCTTTTCAAACTCTGGTACTAGTTGTTCGTGGCAAACCCCATCGATTTTGCAAAGAAGCTGGGATAAGATAAACCCGTCAAAGAATTTGCAAATACAAATCTCCTACTTTATATCTGAATCATCTGTCAGTTAATAAAGTGTAAATCTGTAGCAAGCAGCTAGAAACAGAGAGCAGCTGAGTCAGCTTGTTGTGGTGTGGCTGTAGATCCATTCAGTAACGTTCTCAGTAAAAGTGAATAGTGTGATAAGGTGGATTTGGTTACTGTGACACAGTAAACTGTCTTGTCTTTAGCTCTAGTCTCTACTCCAAAACACTCTGAGTTGTAGCTTGAGAAGAGTCAGCTCAGTTAACCTGAACAAACTGTTAGCTAGCTAACTAGCCGGCAAACACACTGATGTTAATGTGAACACGCTAACGCTAGCTGCCGCTAGCTACGTTAGCTAGTGTGCTAATCAGATGTGTTAACAACAAGACAGTGATGTTAGCTGACCAGATGCTATGGTTAGCTAGCTAACAAGCTGACATTATCTAAACACTAAATCAATCAGATGGATCAGTGATGAAATGATCAGTTCAGTCAGAAACAGACAGAAATTAACCGTCTGTTCAGTTCTGTTGAGACAGAAACACAGTCAGCTGTTCACAGAGCTGAGGACCTCCAAGATGGCCGCCTATATGTCACTGCCCCTAATGCATGATGGGACTGTCTCTCCTCAGGTATCTGCTCCCCTGCAGCTCCCTCAGCAGCAGGCAGCTCTCCTCTCTGAGCCGGACGGACTGCGCCTCCTCCTTCCTGCTGCTCACCCCGTCCTGGTGCCCGCTGCACCTCCCACACACACACACACACACACACACCGAGCACATCCACTGGCCCGGGGGAGCAGGTCAGTGGGACCCACACACACACACACACACACACACACACACACACACTCATAGTCACATACACACTTTCTCAATCTCTGTTTCTCACTGTCTCTTTTGCTCCCTCTCTCATACACATACTTTCACACACACACACACACACACACACACACACACACACTCAAACTCAAATACTCTTTTACACATAGTATATACTCATTCAAATTCGCTCTCTCTCTCTCAGATCTGTCAGTATCAGACAGCGTTGGTTTCTGTCGTGGTTCGGAGTTTCTGATGGATGTGAACTACCTCCACTACCTGTGGGACGCCCGGCAGGCGATCTCCACCTCCCTCAGGTCAGTCGGGACGCTTCGCTTCAGATTTGTCTCGGGTTCGGCTGATCTTTCTGACGGGTGCATCATGTACTGATATAGCTTCAATCCAAAAATCTCTACCTTTAAATTTGAACATTTTCATTCCAGAAAGATCGATGTCATCAGATCTGAAAGCTGATTATGCCAAAACAAACGTAGGAACGATCTGATTGGCTGAACAGACGCTGACGAATCCGTCCGTCCAGAAAAAGTTCAATTGGGTTGAACTTCATCAGTGGAATAATCCAATCACAGATTATTCAATATGTCTGATCAATAGTTCTGATCGGTTGTGTTTTCCTGCAGGGCCTGTCGGTTCTGGTCGGCTCCGTACGACGGGATCGACCCTCCGCCCGGGGAACGCCGATCCGAAACGCCGGGAGACGAGGGAGAAGTCGAGGAAGAGGCGGAGGAGGAGGAGGAGAGCGAGCGGCGGGTCGAGGGCGAGTCCGTCTGCTCCGCCGCCGCCACCCCTCCCCCCTCCGCCCGCTCCCCCACCCCCTCCTCCTTGGATACCGTCTCCACGGGCAACCAAGTAGGAAGAGTCGGCTCGGCCCTGGAGCTGGAGTGGGACGACATGTTCCTGGACGACGACCTCGCGATGTCGTTGTCAACGGCGACAACGACCGCGCTAACGAACGGGGGCGTGTCCGGGGGCGGAGCTCCTCCTGCCCCTCCCCTCCTGCCTCCTCGACACATCCAGGAAATGCGACGCAACGCCACCATGTTGGTGCGCGGCTCGTACGTGGAGGAATCCGACTTTCAGGACGACGTTCTGGTCTACGATCTCGTCGCCCAAAAAGACGCCAAGGCGGCCATGTTGGACCGGATGAGTCGCCGGTGCAGCGGTAACGTCTCGAACGGACAGCGGGCAGCGGCGGCGGCGGCGGCGATGACAACGACGACGACAACCGGTACGACGGTGATGGAGACCGTTAATAGTATTATGTCGTCGAGGAGAAGGAGCGAGGACGGAGGGAAGGAAGGCAGGAGGTGGAGCGAGGATTGTGGGAAGGAGGCGAGGAGGAGGAGCGAGGATGGAGGGAAGGAGGCGAGGAGGAGGAGCGAGGACGGAGGGAAGGAGACGAGGAAAAGGAAGGAGGAAGGAGAAGATGAGGACAACAGGAGAGGAGAAGTACGAGGAAAGCAGAAGAGAAGTCAATCGCTCACGAACGGTTTCAACGCAAAGAACCACATCATCGACGAAGATGATTATAATGAGGAGGAGGAGGAGGAGGAGGAGGAGGAGGAGGAGAGGAAGAGTAAACTAAACTGCAACCTGAATGTCTTAACAACTAACAACCATCACGCACACACACCACACCACAACACACACCATCCCACGCAATCGACGAACGGCGTACCCAACGGCCACTCTGAATTTGAGTCTGTTTCTGTGACCGGCGACGACTTCCCGCCCGTTACCGAGGCGACAAACGCCGACGACTTCCTGTCCCAGTACCGGCAGCTCATGCTGTCTCTGGGGGCGGAGCCGGAGTGCGACGACGACATCGCCGACGACATCGCCGCGTTCAGGAAGCGCGTCCGAGCGCTGAGGAAGAGACAGGAAGACGAGGGGCTTGAGGTGGATTTGTTTAACTCATCGCGGGACGAGGAGGAGGAGGAGGAGGGAGAGGAGGAAGAGGAGGAGGAGGAGGAAGGAGAGGAGAGGAGGAGCGGCAGGAGGAACGGCAGCAGGAGGCACGACGTTCCGTTTACAGGTCTGTATTTGAAGCAAAGTTTCAAAACGTCATAAACAATAAAATGTGAAGTAGGTGTGTTATGTGAAATGAACTTGTTAACACCAAATTATGTGTTGTGGCACGTAAAGTGTGAAAATTCCATTTTCCCAGCACAAAACGATTACCTGAAGGCGACACGACTATAAACATTAAGTAGTGTCACATTGAAGCAGCTCAGTGGAAAGTAAAGGTGTTGTGGTCGGGTGGTGGATGGGCGGAGGAGTTTGACTTCAATGTCAAATAAAAAAATTTTGTTCAAGTTTTTCTTATTTAACCGACCAAAGCCTTTCCCGAACCTTAACCAAGTTGAATCTTAGTCCTCCAGTGAAATCCAGAGGTAGTGATAGGCCATTTTGGATGATTTTCTACATGATTTACTACTTTTATGTGGTGCAGCTCATTTTCAGTGATGCAACGCATTTCTCGAGCTCGGTTTCCCCAAATTTTGTGAAATGACCATGATGTCTTACAAAGCAAATTTTGTGCTCCGTGCAGGAAAAGAGAGAGAAATGTGTTTCCCCAGCAGGAAAGGATCAGCTGGAGGAGACAGGACTAGAAACAGGAAGTAGTTTGACGGTGGACAGTAAGGGCGGGGGTGGGGGGTCAGGAGGTCGGGGGGGGGAGGGGGGCAGATGGGCGACGACCCGGGTTCAATTCCCAACTCATAACATGTTTTCATTTACTGAACCATGAGCAAAACCTGAAGCTAACCTTAACTAAAGTAGTTAGTTGCATAGCCTTAACGCTAATAAATTTGTTAGCATTGACATTTGTTAACGTTAAAAAAAGAAGTGGTGAAACTCTTCTTTTTAAGTCCAGTGGATTTTGTTTGTATCTTTTTTGGACGTCTGGTCTTACTACCTGGAGGATTGAGATGAATCTACACAGACTTAACGCTAACCTGAAGCTAACCTGAAGCTAACCTGAAGCTAACCGTTTAGCTGCTAAACCGAAGCGTTAGCGAACCTTTCATGAGACCAGCGGGTGGAAACGTCCAGTCCAGTTCCTGCTGTTGGACCAGAATCCTTTACTGGTGGAGGAACGTTAACCTTCAGAGTTCGCGTTTGTGCTCATTTCACAAAATTTTGCCAAAAAATCAGCTGCATTCAAATCAAAAACAAATGTTACACGATACTGCTATTTATTGGACAAATCGCTTTTTATTGCGTAATTGCTAATATTCTCTCTCTCTGTCTCTCTCTCTCTCTCTCTCTCTCTCTCTCTCTCACACACACACACACGCACGCTAACCTGTAGTTTCCCATGATGCCCCAGGTCCGTTCATCAGCGTCCTGTTGTCCCGTCTGGAGAACCTTCTGGAGAACTCCATCGCCGTGAACCTGCTGGTGACGGGCATCCTGGCCCAGCTGGCCTCGTACCCCCAACCTCTGCTCCGAGCCTTCCTGCTCAACACACACACACACTGCCAGCCCACCGGACGCACGCTGTACCAGGTAACACACACACACACACACACTTTTCATATACTTCATATGTGTCTGATTTGATTTTGTATTCCATTGTTTGTGGCGTAAAAGATAATGTAGCGTATACTTGTATTCCTGCGTGTGTGTGTGTGTGTGTGTGTGTGTGTGTGTGTGTGTGTGTGTGTGTGTGTAGGTGCTGGTCTCGGTGCGTGCTCAGATCGAGCGCTACGTCTTGGCCAGACCGGACTATCCTGCCTTCGTCACTCAGGCCTGGAGGTTCCTATTGGCTAAAGACCAAGACAGCAAGATCAGAGGTTAAAACACACACACACACACACACAGTAGTAATAGTAACAGTAGTAGTAGTATTAGTAATAATAATCGCATTTTCTCATCTACTCTTGTCTTTGCGTCTCTCAGAGTGTCTCCAGTCTCATGACGGTGACATCATGGCGGACGGTTCTCTTCCTAACGGTTCTCTGGCTCCGCCCCCTCCGCCCCCTCCGGGCGTCCTGCCGCCCTGCCCGCCCGTCCCGCCGCAGGCCAGGAGCCGCGTCTTCGCCATCATCCTCTACGCCGAGTTCCTCAAAGAGCTGGCCGCCATCGCCCAGGAGCACAGCATCGCCCCGGACCACGAGGAGTAGGGGGGGGGCAAGGCACTGCAGACCGCTCTGATGAGAAGAAGACTCTACTTTCCTAACTAGAAGCACAATACATGCACACACACCCGTTATATTACTCCCTAATGAGTAATACAATGTGTGAGTACTTTAATGTGGATATTATATTAAAATATCCTTTTTATGCATAGACTTGTATATACAGTATGGATGTTCCTGGCAGTACTTGAATACGCTGAAAATATTCTTCCTCTGTGAATATGGACGATATTTATATGTGGATGCAAATTATTTGAAGGAGATTATTTTGATCAAGATAAATCTCTTCTTCTCTTTTCTACGTATTCGTGGGCATCGGTGCAAATCATTTTCTAAACTCTTTTCTCAACTCTGAATTATTATTTTTTTTAACGTTAAGAGTTTCCAAAATGCCATATAGGCTTTATTCCTTATTCTCACGGCAGCCATTTTGAACACACACACACACACACACACACTTGAGGTGGGACACGTTACCTGGAAAAAAAAAAAATTAGCTTTCCTTCAATATAAGTGAGGACTTGATAAACCTAACAGTTATCAAATTAGCTTGAAGTATGAGGAACAACAACAACTGCTTTTAGCAGGGAAGCTAGCTAGCTTACTAGCTAGCTAGCTGCTAACTAATAGATTCCAGTAGCTAGCTCTATGAGCCAAATCTATTATATTACAATGTGAACCGATGTCCCTCTGGATTCTTGAGATCCATTCATTACTAACATGTTTTTCAGTGGGGAATGTGTGAAATGATGTTTGTCCAGTTCTTGCCGTTACTCTCGGTAAACAACAGTAAAATAAAGCTGGCTGGACTTGCTCTCTCAGAGTTTCACACCCCAAGTGTGACTAAAGTTAAAAATGGCCGCTGTGTGAATAATACCGCATTCACATCATGTCGTATTCAGCATAAATATGAGCTGCTGACTGTGAAAAAAAAACTTTCACATCAATCTGGAAGTGGTAATTACAAGTACTGTAGGATATGTTAGGCTCCGATTTCTCCCACTTTACATCATAAGGTGCAGAAGTGCGTCAGGCGGTAAACAGGAAGTGAATCCACCGATCGACAGTCCAAGATAATAAAAATCTAAATTATCAGTTATATTTGCAGTAATACAATCAACTCTACTTACGAAAAGTGAGTAATATCTAGTTCATTTACATTGATTACAAATTCATAAATAAAAATGATTGTGGTTGTGGGCGTTCCAAAGATTTAAAACGATGCGAACAAAGTTTTACCAACGAGACGCCGTCCGGTTCTTCTGCTTCTTCTGATGCGACAGGAACACAGAATATCGTCTGTACGGCCATTTTGGAAAAGTCTTGATACCTGAGTTTCATCAGTCAGTATTCAAAAACATGGGAGAAAACATTTTGTAAGCAGAGGTCTTAAGATGACTCGTAACTTTAATAGAAACCCAAGACGTGCTTTACGTTCATACCAGCAGCCATTTTGTAACAGTAGGTGTCTTTTCTTTCCAAACGGTGGAGATTTTATTTTTCATTTGGGAAAGAAACTTTTGAAGACTTGTTCTGTAACCTGCTAGATTTGATCCTTTTTACAAATCATTCCCTATTGCGTTTCTCAAAATTTTCTGTATTTTTCACCTTATTTTTTGCAACTGAGGAGTGAGTTAGTCCAAACGACGGTGGGGAATTTCCGTCCTTGGTCGAATAAATGAGGCACTTTCACACTTTCAACAGATTTTAAACAGATTGAATCATCAACTTCAGATAAGATTTTTTTTTTCAAATTGGATAGAAATCATTCGGTATACGAACTCTTCAGATTTTCATCTCATATTTAATTTTCCGTCCTGTTACGGTGTTGTTGTGTATCGAGACTAGAGACTAGAGGCTCCGCCCCCCTGTGGATCCAGGAAGTGGTTTTATCTTTTTTGATTCAGCGTGGAGACGTTTTATTAAAGCCGAGTCGAAGTGCTTCCTCACGACAGCACTTGATTGTGAACGGCATAAATCTGGTAATTGGGCCAAAATTAAAATTAATTCAAATTACTTGAAAAAAGTTACTAGTTAACTGCTAATTAAATAACTTGCCAACTACTTTCACTATTTTACCATTTTCACCAATTTGGTCACCTGACAAGCTGGCTGGTGGTCATTTCAAACCCTCTGAACACCTTTTATTTCTATTTTTTTTTAATTTTTTTATTTACATTATTGCTACAGTTTCAGATTTTCTGTCTTTCTGGTAGATTTTTACACCAACACTGTGTGGAACCAGCTGGATCCAGACGTTATGACATTTTAATGCTGAAAATGAAAAAAAGCCGAATTAAAATAAAAGACGTTAATTAAATTAGCTCCTGAAATGGAAGGGGGCGGGGCTTATTCTGACCAACTGTGTTATATGGTTAATGTCATCTTCCTGTTGTGTCTACACACACACACACACACACACACACACACATACACACACACGTCAAAGTTGTGAACAAGCCTTACTTCGAATGACGAGATTATAGTGCGATGTACCAAGATGCTGTAATATCTTCTGTTCTTGTGCAAATATCATGTTGATTTATGTCGTGTTGACTTGTATTAACGTGCATTTCACTGTCATTAATGTAAGAATGTGAATTTTGTTGACATTTTTTCATGAGTTTCTCCTGTTTTACCAACAAAAACTGTGAAGTTTGGTGTCACACTCCTGATTCAGAGCCATAGAGAGAGAAAGAATTCAGTAACAGCCACATCGTGCTGCATTCAGGTCCCATGGGAAAGACGGTAGATACGAGTTTCTTACAATAAAATCCTGTTCACTTCAGCTTTAATACAGTAAATAAAAATACTGTTCGCTCAGCTTTCAGACGGTAAACTCTACTTGGGAACTCGGGGGTTTAGTGATGAACTTTCTGAATCACCAACAAGGAAAGAGCTGCAGTCAAATGTAGGAAATGATTTTATGGATTTCAAATAAAAACTACAACACTTTTCATCACATAAATCATCACAAGGCGGGACACGACTATAGCTGCTGGATGTCTGGTTTGTGGTTCGACATTACAATGTTTGGTTTGCTGTGAAATATGAAGTCAGGTGTTTCATCACTGTTGCCATGGCGATGTTATGGAGGACGCTGTTCTGTATGGCTCTGGTGTGTTCAGCTGTGTGTCTGTGCTGCCCTCTCCTGGGGGCCCGGCGGTGAGCCATGACTGTTTCTCATCTCTGCTTTTTTGGAATAAATTATTGCCAAAATGACACAGAATTATTAAATTAATTTTGACAAATCAATCCAAACGGACTGCATCCTGTGCTTCAGTGTAAACCACATGAAAAAATATATTTTCTGAGGGCCGTTAAACTGACTTTTAGGTTGTTAGTTTTCTGTCTTTCTTAATTTCTTTCTTTCCTTATTTCTTTCTTCTGTTGTTTTATCCTTACATATGGAGATCCATTGTATCTGATACCAAGTAATACCAAAACTAAGATATCAATACCGAAACTTTTCATCATTAAAAGCCAGAGGTGGGGACTGGAGTCACATGACTTGGACTCGAGTCACAGTTTTAATTGCTTGAGACTTGACTTGACAATACATTAATTCACCCCTTAATTCATGCAAAATCCCCTTAAAATTAATTAAGGGAGTTATTAATGGAGGAGATCCCATCAAAACTTGTTTTAGACCAAGACAATGTTTATTGTAATATCTAATAATTTGATCATATTTAGTTTTTCGATTTTGCTTCTCCCAATTGACAGATTCAATCGAGACTTGACTTGATGCATGAAGAGAAGACTTGAGACTTGACTTGACTTGGGTTCTGGTGACTTGGGTCTTGACTCTGACTTGTACTTTGATGACTTGAAAAGGTTTCTAAAGTCTTGACTTGAGATCTTGTGTTTGTGTAAATGACTTAGATTGAAAGTGATGAGATTTGTTCCAGCGGACGACTGAATTTAAATTCTGTTTTCTGAATTTGTATGGAATGATTGAATTTATTGAAGTTGAAACTGATTATAGAAATCAAACTCATGATGCTCTTACCAAGTTTTTATCCTATTAAAACCATATTGCATTGAAAAGTCCTCGATATTTAGTTTTCTTTAAGATATTAAATTGATACTGGACTCTTGATTTGTTCTGACTTGACTTGCTGTTCTACATTTAGACTTGAGACTTGACATTAATGACTTGGACTTGACTTGCCTTGGTGGTCTACATTTAGACTTGAGACCTGAGCCTCAAGCCTTGAGACTGACTAGAGACTCGTTTTCTGTTAAAAGCGTAATGGTGAAAGCCCCCCCCAGAAGAGGGCGTGGCTCAGGCTAAATGTCGGTGGGGGTCTAACCAACGTATCCTTCCGTGTTTCCGGGTTTAGCCCCGCCCCTCGCCTGTCAGACACCGCCCCGAGCAGCGGACTGGTCACATGATAAGAGCCTGACTAAACACCGCAGTTCAGAGGAAACTCAGGGAGGCACTGGAGCAGATCCTGGACGTTACAGCTGGATTTACAAGTAGGAGGTTTTTCCTTCAGGTCCCGTCGAGCTGCAGACTGTAACACAGAGGCGAGGCATTAGAAACCTGCTCGGAAAACTGGAAAAACCAGACTGCACATGGATAAATGTCCCATTGAGCCCTTTTCTGTTGATTAGCCCTTTAAAAGACGTCGAAACGGTTTATTGTCGCCTATAATGAAGCTGCAGGGTTTAACAGTGAAAGTTTAGCAGCGTCTACCTCTTGGCTTAGTCTATAAACTCCTCTGCTTATGTTTTGACATTTGCAGCCGTTTAAATATGTAATAATGCATTTAGCCCACTGCTTGGTGTAAAACGGGTCTGTATGAGAGATAAAACGGAGATGCAGGCGTGCAGTGCTCAGATACAAACCTCTGAAAACATAATTAACACATTTATCACCATCAGTATTAAGCAGTCTGCATTTAACACACCAAGCAACTTATTATGTTGTTTTTGTGCTGGTTTATTCCTTTTATATTTCTTCTTCTTTTTCTGCTTCCTCTTCTTCTTCTGCCTTCTCTCAAATTGCGAAAACTGAGAATTGAGACTTGAACGATGCATATAATCATTTATTGAGTTTCATGTGATCGAGGCATGTGATGGATAGTGATTGATTTGACCCCAGTTGGCCTCATGGGGGCGCTAACATTAAAGGTCTAAACTGTAATCCTCCAGCAGACCAAACTCCCACACCGTTTTGTCAGTTGCACTACTGAAGTCCGCCATGATGGAATTTTTTGCTAATTTGCATTTTTTCCCCTGAGGTCTTTTCAGTTTTTCACCAGTCAACCGCAAATTTGGTCCACATCCGAAATATGATATTGTACAAAAACAGAGGTGTGACCAAGTCAACTCTGCTCGAGTCACAAGTCTTGAGGCACAAGTCTCAAGTCAAGTCCCAAGTCTAAATGTAGATTACCAAGTCAGGTCAGAACAACTGAAGAGTCCAGTATCAATCTAATATCTTAAAGAAAACTAAATATCTAGGACTTTTCAATGCAAATGTAGTTTTTACTTAAGATGTGAACATTTTAATTCACAGGTTCAAAGTGCTTTTGTTTATTTTTCACATGTGAACTTTTTTTTTTTTTTCACATTTTCACCTGCCATTACATATGACAGTATTTCACATGTAAAAACTGAATTTGACATGCAAAGAGTTAATTCACAGGTAAAAATATAATGGGGAAATTCTGCATGCTCACATGTGAAAAATCAACATGTGTCCAAAAAGCACATGTGCAGTGAATTCACGTGTGGTTTTTCACATGGAAATAAGTTCTTGTGTTTTATCCTCGATTGTTTTTTTTTTTAACCAGGTGCATCACATTATATTCTATCTATGTAACTTGTTTTAAAATGATCAAATCAAATCAAATGTGATTTTTTTTTTTTTTTGTAAGGGAATAAGTAAAATAAAATAAAAAAATAACCGGCTTTTGTGCAAATAGAACTCACATTGATTTCCGTGTTATTCTTTGAGAGGAGCGATGTCTGTGGAGAAGCTGGAGGAGTACAGGGACCGGATCCGGACGGAGCTGGACCGGGTCGTGGACTTCTGGCTGAAACACTCTCATGACACACAACACGGGTACGGAGCCGAGCGGCCATGACACTTTCAGGGCCAATGCAGTGTGTGTGTGTGTGTGTGTGTGTAGGGTGACTTTAACTGTCTGTGTTTCCCCTTCCAGAGGCTTCTTCACCTGCATCGGGAGGGAGGGGAAGGTGTACGATGAGCTGAAGTACGTCTGGCTGCAGGGACGACAGGTGAGTCCGTCCAGCCAGGTGCAGATCTGGAGCTGGTCGGGTCAGATCTGGAGCCGGTCGGATCAGATCTGGAGCCGGTCGGATCAGATCTGGAGCCGGTCGGATCAGATCTGGAGCCGGTCGGGTCAGATCAGACCTGGAGCCGGTCGGGTCGGGCCAGACCTGGAGCCGGTCGGGTCGGGCCAGACCTGGAGCCGGTCGGGTCGGATCAGATCTGGAGCCGGTCGGATCAGATCTGGAGCCGGTCGGGTCAGATCAGACCTGGAGCCGGTCGGGTCGGGCCAGACCTGGAGCCGGTCGGGTCAGATCAGACCTGGAGCCGGTCGGGTCGGATCAGATCTGGAGCCGGTCGGGTCAGATCAGACCTGGAGCCGGTCGGGTCAGACACGTCGAGCAGATTTAGAGTCATTCAACCAGCTACAGTACAGTGTGTAGAGGCAGGAAATGACGTTCCTTCAGGACCACAATGCAACAGGACAATACAAGACTACACTACACTACACAATATTTAAACTAGACTACATTTACACTACATTTAGACTAGACTACATTTAGACTAGACTACATTTACACTACATTTAGACTAGACTACATTTACACTACATTTAGACTACATTTAGACTAGACTACATTTAGACTACATTTAGACTAGACTACATTTAGACTACATTTAGACTAGACTACATTTACAGTAGACTACATTTAGACTACATTTAGACTATATTTAGACTAGATTACATTTAGACTACATTTAGACTAGACTACATTTACAGTAGACTACATTTAGACTACATTTAGACTATATTTAGACTAGATTACATTTAGACTACATTTAGACTAGACTACATTTACAGTAGACTACATTTAGACAACAGTTAGACTATATTTAAACTACGTTCAAACTAAATGTAGTGTAAATGTAGTCTGAATGTAACCTACATTTAGACTACATTAAACTACATTTAGTGCAATTAAACATGATGACAGTGTAAACACAATATAATAAATACCCTAGTACAGTATATAAAGTGCAGGTTATGTGTAGTAGGTAAAAAGTCTAACAATTTGCATGAGTATAAAATATAAATATAGATATAAAGTGTAAAAGCAAGCAGCCCAGAGTTGAGTTTCTGTCATCGGACGTGGTTTTACATCCAGGCTTGTGTTTCCTTCAGGTCTGGATGTACTGTCGCCTCTACCGAACCATGGAGCGCTTCCACAGGCCCGAGATCCTCCAAGCTGCAAAAGCTGGTGTGTGTGTGTGTGTGTATGTGTGTGTGTGTGTGTGTGGGTGGATCCTGTTGAACTTGTTGAACTGGAACAAATTTTCAGGTTGAGGCTTAAGTCTCTTGGTCCTTGCGGCAGATGGTTCACCGCTGTCTGTTTTTCCCTTGTTGACTCAGGTGATTAATGTTAGTCATGATCAACGTTTGCCCCGTTTTCCCAGAATTATTCCTCATTAAGGCGCAGTAACATACGCAACATCTGTTAACGGAAAAATCCACCTCAAAACACTTTAACACCCGCTGGTCTAAATCATCTGTTTTATGCTAAAAGTCATAACATATAGGCAATTTGTCCCCTTTAAAACACTTAAAAAAACACAGTTATTGGTGATGTAGTTTTCATCTCTGGCTCCATTCAGTAGTTAGTTGTGTTTTTCTTCTTGGTGGATAACCGGCCAAGAGTTTGATATGAGAAAATGTTTCAGGAAGTAAAACATCAGCGGTAAGCGTCAGGTTTTGCTGTCAGTCCCTCAGAATCAAAGAGCGAGGGCTTCTTTCTAGAGCCTTTACTCTGTAGTCAGAGTTCAGTCGGTGGTGAAAAACACAGCATGATTCCCAAAAAAAACAAAAAAAACAAAAACTTCTGCACTCTCGCATAACTGGCGAAAATGTAATACCAAAGGCAACACAGCAAAATAGCTGCACCTGGCTTGTATTGATACATGTATTGATGAGTTAATGTTTTCCTGTGGTGGTTGTATTTCAGGAGGAGCGTTCCTCAGGAAGTTCGCTCGTGTTCCCAGCAGCGATGGCGGCGGCGGCGGCTCATGGAAGTGCGCCTTCTGTCTGACGAGGGACGGGAAGGCGGTGAAGGTTCAGAGGACGATCTTCAGCGAGTGTTTCTACATCCTGGCCCTGGACGAACTGAGCCGGGTCACTGGAGACACCGACATGCAGGTACAAATAAACATGGAGTGAACGATAACAAGATCACAACTGACAGTTTGGGACAAATCTATTTGAGTTCTCAGATTAATCTCAGAATCTCAGAGTTTGAGTCAGAATTCTGAAGGTTAAAAAGTCAGAATTATGAGCTTCAAAAAAGTCAGAATTCAGAGTTTTAAAAAGTCAATTATGACTTTTAAAAAACTAAAAAATCTGAGTTTTAAAAAAAGTCAGAATTCAGAGTTTTAAAAAGTCAATTATGACTTTTAAAAAACTAAAAAATCTGAGTTTTAAAAAAAGTCAGAATTCAGAGTTTTAAAAAGTAAATTATGACTTAAAAAACTAAAAAATCTGAGTTTTAAAAAAAGTCAGAATTCAGAGTTTTAAAAAGTCAATTATGACTTTTAAAAAACTAAAAAATCTGAGTTTTAAAAAAAGTCAGAATTCAGAGTTTTAAAAAGTCAGAATTCTGAGTTCTGTATTCTCGGAATCCTGACTTTGTTCTCAAAATTCTGATATTCATCTCAGAACTCAAACATTTTTCACATGTGGCTCTAATCCCTTTCCACACCAGTTTCATTCAGTCGCTTTAACTTTGGGGGGAATAGCCTTCCATGAATATTAGGAGTGATCTAGGAGTAACAAACGACTTCGTAATGTGCATCCTGCAGTATTTTAGAGCTGCATGAGAAACTGAATTGGATCTCAGGAACAGATATCTCCTCTAGCTCTTGCCTGTTGTCTCCCTCTGGTTCCTACACAGGCAGATCAAACCTGCAGGTTAGAGTTATGTTGTTTTATGTTGCATGTGTTGGATTTCTGCTACTTTTACGCTGATAATACATAAACCACACCAGATGTTGAAGCTGTGCAGCCGCAGTCAAAGTAGTTCTATGTTTTTGCAAACTTACTGTGTTCCCCAAAATTGTCGACAGCAGCACTTACTAAAACTTTTTTACCTTCACATTTTGCAAAGTTGCTTCAAAACTGTAATATCAGGCTGTAAACTTTTCCATTTTAAAAGATGTTTTGTTCAGGAATCTGGTTTCTGCGTGTAAACAAGAGGAGGAAAGATAACACTTCCGGATCTCTAGGGGTCTTCCGTGTTTTCCTCTCCAAAATAAACCGATAGCTACTGTTTGTCTGCGGTTCTGTTAGGCCCCGCCTCCTGTCAATCAGCCCAGTCAAGCCAGCTACAGTCTGTAACATGAAACAGAAATTAAAGCTAGATTTAAACTGCTGCTCTCTTCTCTACTGAGAGGAACTCGTAAAAACAACTAAGAGGAAAGAAAAATGCCAAATATCTGCTAACATGATAAAAGCTGAAATGCGTCTGCAGTGATGGAAACAGGAAGGAAAGCAGGAGATGAGCAGAATCTGACCTCTGACCTCAGCTCCGCTCTGTCCCGCAGGCGGAGGCGGAGCAGATGATGGAGCAGCTGGTCGTCTGGGTTCGGGTCGACCCGTCGGGCCTCGGCCGGCCCCCGATGCCCGGAGACGCTCCCGCCAACGGCATGGCCGTTCCCATGATGCTCCTGTGTCTGGTGCAGCAGCTGAGCGAGGGGCGGGGCCAGGAGGCGGAGCAGAGGTACGAGGAGCTGGGAGCCTGGTGCGTCCGGCAGATCCTGCAGCACCTTCAGGTACCGAAACACGAGCGCTGCTCCGCCTGACGCTGCCGCCCGGCTCTCTGCCACAGCTACAACCAGAGACCGCATTCCTCCGCTGTACATTTCACAGCTGTTAACTCTTCATGTGCAGAAGTCTTAAATCAGCGGATTAAACTCTAGATTAAAGACTAGATTAAAGACTAAAGGTGATGGAGACTTTACAGTAAGGACACCTACAGTTTGGAACAATTTACCTGAAGAGAAATGTTCATCTAACTCTGTATCTTCTTTCAAGAGCCAACTGAAAACTCGCTTGACTTTGTATTCTCCATGTGGACTTGGGACTTGACTTGGGACTTGTGCCTCAGGACTAGAGACTGACTTGTGTGTCTCCTGCTGCAGAGAGGAGGCACGGCAGTGTTAGAGAGCGTCTCGCTGGACGGGGCGGAGCTGCCGGGCTGCCAGGGCCGCCTGCAGAACCCAGGTGAGTCCGTCCAAATAATCTTAAAAAGTAAATTAATAAATAAAAACAAATTTGTATGTAATGTAAGCTGATACAGCGGTATGATGTGATGCACAGACATCCATAAAGGCCTTCCTACACTCTACGGACCAGTAATCCCTTAAAATAACCTTAGATTTTCATTAATTTACATTAATTTACCCCTTAATTAATGCAAAATCCCCTTACAATTAATTAAGGGAGTTATTAATGGAGGAGATCCCATCAAAACTTGTTTTAGACCAAGACAATGTTTATTGTAATATCTAATAATTTGATCATATTTAGTTGTTCGATTTTGCTTCTCCCAATTGACAGATTCAATCGAGACTTGACTTGCTGCATGAAGAGAAGACTTGAGACTTGACTTGACTTGGGTTCTGGTGACTTGGGACTTGACTCTGACCTTGAAAAGGTTTCTAAAGTCTTGACTTGAGATCTTGTGTTTGTGTAAATGACTTAGATTGAAAGTGATGAGATTTGTTCCAGCAGACGACTGAATTTAAATTCTGTTTTCTGAATTTGTATGGAATGATTGAATTTATTGAAGTTGAAACTGATTATAGAAATCAAACTCATGATGCTCTTACCAAGTTTTTATCCTATTAAAACCATATTGCATTGAAAAGTCCTAGATATTTAGTTTTCTTTAAGATATTAAATTGATACTGGACTCTTGATTTGTTCTGACTTGACTTGCTGTTCTGCATTTAGACTTGAGACTTGACTTGAGACTGACTTGGGACTCGAGCAACATTGACTCGGTCTCACCTCTGATCATTCCTCTCCTTCCTCCATGTCGTCTGCAGGCCATGCGCTGGAGGCCGGCTGGTTCCTGCTGCAGCACGCTGCGGCGCGCGGCGACCAGCAGCTGCAGCGCACCGCCGTCGACAAATTCATGGAGCTCCCCTTCCAGCGGGGCTGGGACCGGCAGCACGGAGGACTGTTCTACTTCCTGGATGTGGACGGTTTCTGTCCCACTCAGGTACGTCAGGCTGTCTGCTGCGTTTTGACAGAAGAAGAAGACGAGAGAAGAAGAGATATTGTTATTTCACCCTGTTTCAAAAGAAGTATCAAAAATAGAATCTAAAACCATATTCACTTGTATGATTATTACGCTTTACCAGTGGTGGAAAAAGTACTTAAAATCCTTTTACCAGTGGTGGAAAAAGTACTAAAATACGAGTGGTGGAAAAAGTACTTAAAATCCTTTACCAGTGGTGGAAAAAGTACTTAAAATCCTTTACTAGTGGTGGAAAAAGTACTTAAAATCCTTTACTAGTGGTGGAAAAAGTACTAAAATACGAGTGGTGGAAAAAGTACAAAAATACTAGTGGTGGAAAAAGTACTTAAAATCCTTTACTAGTGGTGGAAAAAGTACTAAAATACTAGTGGTGGAAAAAGTACTTAAAATCCTTTTACCAGTGGTGGAAAAGTACTAAAATATTTTACCTGTAGTGGAAAAAGTACTAAAAATCCTTTACTAGTGGTGGAAAAAGTACTAAAATCCTTTACTAGTGGTGGAAAAAGTACTTAAAATCCTTTACTAGAGGTGGAAAAAGTACTAAAATACTAGTGGTGGAAAAAGTACTTAAAATCCTTTACTAGAGGTGGAAAAAGTACTAAAATACTAGTGGTGGAAAAAGTACTTAAAATCATTTTACCAGTGGTGGAAAAAAGTACTAGAATGTCCTGCTCCAGTAGAAGTATTGTTACTTTGCTAATATTTTACTTAAGTAGAAGTAAAAGTACTGGTGTAAAAATCTCCTTCAGTAAAGTAAAAAGTGTGGGTTTTTTTTGTTTTTTTTAATCAAAGCTATGATACTGATGCTGGTGTTTGTACTTGCTGTTATTGTGTGTGTGTGTGTGTGTGTGTGTGTGTGTGTGTGTGTGTGTGTGTGTGTGTGAGCAGCTGGAGTGGAGTATGAAGCTGTGGTGGCCGCACTGCGAGGCTCTGGTTGCCTTCCTGATGGCCTACAGCCGGCTGAAGGAGCCGCAGCTGCTGGACAGATTCACTCAGGTTTACCAGTACAGCTTCAGCCATGTGAGAAAACCCTTAACTTTATCCCTTAATGTCTCTTTACATAAACATTAATTATCCATTCAAAATAACATGGCTTTAAAAAAGTAAGGTTGGTATCATGGGTTTATAAGGGATTTATTCATGGGTTGGTTCACTCTAGAAATTAAGGGATTTTTCATGTCTTTTGTGCAGGTTTACGGGTTATTAATGAGTTATTAATGGAAAGTTCCTGTCTCCCTGAATTTTACATTAAATTAGAAAGTAAGGAGTCAAAAATTAAGGGGAGTTTAAGGATGTTTTGATGGGGTCTTCTCCATTAATAACTCCTTTCATTAATTTTAAGGGGATTTTGCATGAATCAAGGGGTGAATTCATGTAAATGTAAGGTTATTTTAAGGGGTTACTGGATATAAAAATACAAGAAAATGGATGGAAAATTAGCTAACAAGGTAAAAAAAGTCATTTTTTCTTTCATTGTTGACTTGCTGCATGAAGAGAAGACTTGAGACTTGACTTGACTTGGGTTCTGGTGACTTGGGACTTGACTCTGACTTGTACTTTGATGACTTGAAAAGGTTTCTAAAGTCTTGACTTGAGATCTTGTGTTTGTGTAAATGACTCAGATTGAAAGTGATGAGATTTGTTCCAGCGGACGACTGAATTTAAATTCTGTTTTCTGAATTTGTATGGAATGATTGAATTTATTGAAGTTGAAACTGATTATAGAAATCAAACTCATGATGCTCTTACCAAGTTTTTATCCTATTAAAACCATATTGCATTGAAAAGTCCTAGATATTTAGTTTTCTTTAAGATATTAAATTGATACTGGACTCTTGATTTGTTCTGACTTGACTTGCTGTTCTACATTTAGACTTGAGACTTGACATTAATGACTTGGACATGACTTGGTAATCTACATTTAGACTTGGGACTTGAGCCTCAAGACTTGAGACAGACTTGGGAGCGAAGTTGACTTGGGCGACTAATTGTGTGTTTCTGATTCTGTGCAGTTTTCTGATGCAGAGAGCGGCGAGTGGTTCGGCTATTTGACACAAGAAGGGAAAGTGGCTCTGGATTTTAAAGGCGGTCCGTTCAAAGGTCGGAAACAAAACGAAACAAAAAAAACCTCAAAAACACAACCGCAAAATTTAAAATTCAAAAATCAACTGTCACACACTTTGAAGATGGATTAGCTTTCTCTTCCTTCCTTCAGGTTTCTTCCACGTTCCTCGCTGCCTGTACATGTGCGAGCGGATCCTGGACGACCTGCTGGAGAAGAAGGACCGCTAACCTTTCCAACATGGCCGCCGTCTTTACGGGACGTCGTCCGATTTGTCGGTTCCCTGTCGTAGGAGAGGAGGAAGAAAGGAAGGAAGGAAAGAAGCGGAAGAACAGGGATGAAGGAAGCGTCCAAATCCAAAATCATCCAAAATCAGTTTCATTTATGGATTTGACCATTTGATCATTCCTCACTTTTCGGAAGCAGACTTGATTGTATTACAGTGAAAATAACCGAGAATTTAGATTTTTATCGTCTTTTATCGAGAAATCCCATTTTCTCCGACTTGAACTCACCACTAGGAGGCAGACGTTAACGCTTTTTCCCAGTCGGCAGCTCATATTTCCGATAAATCCAATATGACGTGAACGCATCGTATGTTTGACTGTTCAAGTCTCAATAATCAGGTTCCTGAAGCAAAGTTGCACTGTTTTATTAAATAGAATTGCCATGAAATCGCTTGATTAATTGAAAACGAATCACTTTTTATATCAAAATGTGCCTTCTGTGTCCGCTGCTTCAGCAAAACCGACTTTTTACGCTTTATATCCTTTTTGTTCCAGTTTGCCATCGCCACTGCAGCAAATCACACAAGCCGTTGTAGACTAGATGATGTTTTTACATGCAGATGAATACGGCCAAATTAAAAATTCATACTGCTTGTTGTTCTGCCACACAGGAGAACCATCAGCAGAACATTTATTGTAAAGCGGTGAGGTTTGTTTTGTGGGTAAAAGAGACCAAGACTGAGAAAATAATCATTAATGTTGTTTATTCGTCTCATTCCAGTATGAAGATGTCTTCTGGTTTCTTTGAGTCTCTGTGTGTCAGTTCAGATCATTTTGCAGCGGTTCTCAATCTGGGGGTCGGGACCCACCGGGGGGGTCGCAAGATGATGTATGGGACAGGGAAAATATATATATATACCTAATATAATACTACTACTACAATTTTATTATGTCTATTTTGTGTGATCTTTATCTTATTTTTTCTTTTTTTTTTCTGAATTACTGACCAGTGTGCACCTTCTGATCTGATCTGAATGAATCAAATGAAACTGAAAAGGGAAAATCGTTTTCAGGTCGGAGGAGAAGAGGCTGCGCTTTGTTTTTTTTTTTTTTTTTAAAGGGATCAGGAGGCAAAACGTTGCAGAACCGCTGCTGTAAAGCTGTAGGGGATCGGCGGGATTTTATTGATACCGATACCATCATCGATCCTGCTGATCGGTACCGATATAAATGAGACGGGCACTGTTTTGAGAATGTGACTTTCACTCCTACACAGTAATCGCTGGCATCATTGTATAATTTACTGTGAATTATTATTTGCCAACTTAAGATCTTTGCTTATAAAATGCAACATGTTTCATGTTATAATCGATTGTATTTTTAACCTCTCGCACCCCGACTTTCCCCTTAATTTCCCCCTTAAGTAGCTTCAAAGTTAGAATTTTTGTTCCGTATTGTACGACAACGTCACATCATATTCTGTATCTGCTCCATTGCATAAAATTGAGAAAATGTTGATGTGTTGAGCTTCATTTTCTACACATTTCCCTGTAGTTCAGCGTAGTTCATGTTTGGTGTCTTTGGAAACGTTGGGATCTGGACTAGAATTTAAAATAAAGTTCTGTGGGTTTGAATGAAGTGTGATGGGACCAGGAGGAGTTTCTGCTCGTCTCCTGCCGGGGTTTTGATTGACAGGAGGCGGGGCCTAACGGAACCGCAGGGAGAACGATAGCTAAGAAAGAAAAGGAAAGGAAAAAATGAGTGTCAGAGAAGCAGGAAGTAAAACTGATCTAAAAATAAATGTCTTCAGTTTGACGTTCAGCTGGAGGAGGTTTGGTTTGGAGTTTTTCCCACGGAAACCTCAGAGGAGATCGCAGGTTCAGAGAAGAAGAAGAAGAAGAAGAAGAGTAACAATGATGATGAAGGTTTACCTGCTGCTGTGGGCCGTCGGTGAGTTAGAGAACTGACTGGTTTACTGTGTTCGCTTTGTTTCTGTCTCACACACACACACACACACACACGCACACAGATAACGTGAGTCACTTCATCAGTTATCACCTGGAAAAATCTGGGAAATGAATTTGCTAATTTCCAGGTCTGAAAATTTGAAGTTCCAGTAGAATAAATAAAGTTCAGCTGCAGAGCGACAGCAGACCTGCATCAAATAATCACTTCATTCTGTTTAATTCTACTTTTCAATTCAAGTTGGCTTCATTGGCATTACAAGAGAAAGTTATGTGTTGCCAAAGCATTCAGAGTGAAGCATCATGGGTCAATATTACTACAACTACATACAATACTGTGGAGGAAATTACACTATTATACTATTCTATATGTCTTTAATATCTGTACTGTACTCTCTTTGTGTTATTATGAGAGCTGATCTCTGAGTGGAAATGTACAAACTGCTGTTCAGCACTTCTCTCATGCCTCTGACCTGACCTGAGACACATGAGACTAGCTGAATTGATCCTTGTTTGCACTGGAAATCTTTTATTTTCGGAACCTGTTCATCATGTATGAAGCATGATACCGTTTCTCAGTTGAATGCCGTCTCTGTCTTCAGTAATTTTCCATTCTCCGGCAGTTTGAGATAAACAAACTGACCAGAGACGGCCTCGAGTGTCCGGTTGGATTTCGATTACCAAAGTTATTTTTGTCAGTTGACACACAGCAGGTTTCTCTTCCTCTCCAAGCACAGAGGGGAGTTTGGTGACAGACAGACAGTCAGACAGACAGTCAGACAGACAGACAGACAGACAGACAGACAGACAGACAGTCAGACAGACAGTCAGACAGACAGACAGACAGTCAGACAGTCAGACAGTCAGACAGACAGTCAGACAGACAGACAGACAGACAGTCAGACAGTCAGACAGACAGACAGACAGACAGACAGACAGTCAGACAGTAGATAGACAGACAGACAGACAGTAGACAGACAGACAGTCAGACAGACAGTCAGACAGACAGACAGACAGACAGACAGACAGACAGACAGACAGACAGACAGTAGATAGACAGACAGACAGACAGTAGTCAGACAGACAGACAGACAGTCAGACAGACAGTCAGACAGACAGACAGACAGACAGTCAGACAGACAGTCAGACAGACAGTCAGACAGACAGACAATAGACAGACAGACAGACAGAGAGACAGACAGACAGACAGACAGACAGACAGTCAGACAGACAGACAATAGACAGACAATAGACAGACAGTCAGACAGACAGACAGACAGACAGACAGACAGTCAGACAGACAGACAGACAGACAGACAGACAGTCAGTCAGACAGTCAGTTACTTTCACTGTTCTAGGCCCGTCTCATGGCCCGGCAATTATAAATTAACTAAAATTAATTAAGAATTCAACAAATAACTATATTATATATTTATATTTAACATGATGTACATGTGCACATGTTGCCAAAGCATAGAAATAAAGTAAAATGAGATTAAATAAACTGCATATTAAATCAATAGATAATAACAGTGATGATCTCTCTCTCTCCCTCTCTCTTTCTCTCCCTCTCTATAGCTGCTGTAGTCGTTTTATCGAGGGGAGAATCTGATGAATATGATGACTATTATTTTGATTGGGATAACTCCACATGGAACGAAGAGGACTACGTTTTCGTACCTGGCAACTGGACCTTTGACTCCTCCTCCTCCTCCTCCTCTTCCTCCTCTAGCCTCCTCCTCCTCCTCCAGCCTCCTCCTCCTCTTCCTCTTCCTCTTCCTCCTCCAGCCTCCTCCTCCTCCTCTTCCTCCTCCTCCTCCAGCCTCCTCCTCCTCCTCCGTCTGCACTCTCTCAGTCTCCTGTGTGTTGACGTATTAAACCGCATTTCACATCAGGTTTGGTTTCCATTTACATCCTCATAATGTACAAATATAACAATTTTTTGTAAACATACAAATCTAACTATTTTTCCTAAACATGTTGGAGTTTCTGCTCATCTCCTTCCTGTTTTCCGTTTTTAGTTTGTTTCATGTTGCAGACGGCGGCTGGAGGAAGAGTCTGGCTGTGGTTTTGTCTGTCGGCGCGCCGCTTGACCGGGTTTTGATTGACAGGAGGCGGGGCTTAACGGAGCCGCGGGGAACGATAGCTACTGGTTGAAGAAAGAAAAGGAAAGGAAAAAATGAATGTCAGAGAAGCAGGAAGCAGAAGTAAAACTGATGTCAAATCTTCAGGGTGACGTTCGGCTGGAGGAGGTTCGGTTTGGAGTTTTTCCCTCCAAAAGCTCAGAGGAGATCGCAGGTTCAGAGGAGAAGAAGAAGAAGAAGAAGAAGAAGCAGAAGCAGAAAAAGAAGAAGAAGTGGAAGTGATGGCGATGATGATGAAGGTTTACCTGCTGCTGTGGGCCGTCGGTGAGTTAGAGAGCCGACTGTGGTTTACTGTGTTCGCTTTGTTGCTATCACACACACACACACACACACACATACACAGATAACATGCGAGTCACTTGATCAGTTATCACCTGGAAAAATCTGGGAAATGAATTTGCTAATTTCCAGGTCTGAATTTTTTTTAAAGAGATTTCTCTTCTGTCTTGACTTCACGCTTCATTCTGTTTTAAGTTCCAGTAGAATAAATAAAGTTCAGCTGCAGAGCGACAGCAGGCGTCAAATAATAATATAATAATAATAATAATAATAATAATTACTTCATTCTGTTTAATTCTACTTTTCAATTCAAGTTGGCTTCATTAGCATTACAAGATAAAGTTATGTGTTGCCAAAGCATTCAGAGTGAAGCATCATGGGTCAATATTACTACAACTACATACAATACAATCATCGTTGTAATATTTTTGTATATAGAGAACATACATACATACATACTTGCATACACTGCAAGTATATGTTTGTATACTTGCAGTCTTTATATAACAATCAGCACAGCAGAGTAAACCAAAGTTATTTTTGTCAGTTGACACACAGCAGGTTTCTCTTCCTCTCCAAGCACAGAGGGGAGTTTGGTGACGCTTTATTGTCCAGGTCCACAATTTCCTAGAAAGGAACTAGGGCTGAAACGATTCCTCGAGAAACTCGAGTAACTCGATTACTAAAAATCATCGATGCAAATTCTTTGCATCGAAGCTTCGTTTAATCCATATAACTATATACACACTCAGTGTTTCGCACGGATGATTATTACTGTTGCACAACGCGCTGGAGAAAGAGAGAGAAAATAGCGAGGGGCGAAGAGAAGAGACAGGCCAGAGAAAACGACAGAAAGTGTCCAAAGTTTCGGATCCAGTGTTGCCAACTTGGCGACTTTGTCGCTAGACTTAGCGACTTTTCAGACCCCCCTGGCGACTTTATTTCTCAAAAGCGACTAGCGACAAATCTGCCGACTTTTTCTGACCATGGGAAGCAATGTTAATGTGTTGAATCCCAAAGCATTTGGCAATAAATTGGTTCGGCTGATGCCGGTTTTCTCTACTTGCTTGTCTAATCCAGAGAGGTCTGACGGTCACAGCGCTTCCCACACAGTGTAGCTCCTTCCCTCCGCTGAGAGCAGGGACTGTAGGGTAGGGTCCACTTGTAATTGTTATCGGCGTACGCCGAAACTGGCCGGGTGGGCGGAGTCAGCACTTAATATTAAAACGGGATGAGATGAAGGCTAGTAAAGAATGCACGTTAATTATGGCTATATGTAATGGCTAGTTAAGAATGTAAATCAATATGGTGGCTAGTTATGATGTCCCTAAGTTAGCTAAGTTTTGCTCAAGAAAATAACCACAGAAAATAAAATGCTGCAGTCAATTTGTGAAAGCCTGAGCTTCATTCATGTTATTATTATGATAGTCACACACACACACCTACTCCCCTCACAGTGATGCATAAAATACCCCAGAAAGCAAAATATCAGGTGGTGTAAGTAGCAATTGGAGCCTAAAATGCACCAGTCCAATACAGCAGGTATATTCAGTTTAGTTTGATTGCAGTGAGTAGGGTCAGCAGGTGTAGGGCAACCCTTCAACATAGTAAATAAATGTACATTAGCCAGTCTTATGAACTTGTATGATATTTAGGCCTAGTAATAAATATCAATAATAATTATTATTTCACCTCGTTTTCAGTAAATCACAGTGTCGTATGGACAGCTTCGTGCGGACATCTTTTCTCTTTTGTATATTTACTATTGCTCTTTAATAAAGCAAAAGTATTTCTTATCCGATTACTCGATTAATCGATGGAATAATCGGTAGAATACTCGATTACTGAAATAATCGATAGCTGCAGCCCTAAAAGGAACCATTAATTTCTTAGGTGGTTTCTGGAGAGAACCATGACAGTAGTAATTACAGGGAAAATAGAGAGAGAGTCAATGGTAGTTGGTAGCTGGTAAGAGCCTTCAATTTCTTCTGTTGTTTCCAAGACAGAACCATGAAATGATGTGCGGAAGTAGTCGCCTCCTCTTGACTTTCACAGTTGGCTCCTTCCACTGTGTAAAGGTCCATATCATGTAAAGCAGGACTCCCCTCTCCTCTGTGATGATAAAGGAGTTGGATGGTCTATCTAAACATGGTGAAAGTATCAAAACTAAATCCACACAATCCATATTAGAAAAGCGAGCCTCTAAACGAGCCGTTTGGACTTCCGTAACTTTGTGGCGTCACAAAGGTTCGCTCATTATCATTTCTGTAAGAAATAATAGACTAACAAAGTGTTTTTTTCAAAGCGGTCGAGCGGTCGTCATCGTTTATTACCGGAGAGTTTTCCCTACCTGTTGCCGCCGGGCCGCGGCGTCTCACGTTTCACTCTCGAAACGGTTAGCCAATCAGAACAGAGGGGTCGTTAATATCAATGAGCCTTAAAGACACGGCGACAGAAACGGCCTGTTCTTGGTAAGGCTCAGAGAGATGCTGGAAAATGAACGTGGAGAAATGGATTGAGAGTGTTTTTGGTTCATGACACCACACACACAGCTTTGTCAGACAGTCAGACAGACAGACA
>NC_136019.1:1650507-1654833 GCF_048128805.1 Centroberyx gerrardi | reverse complement strand
CAGAATTGCATTTCACCTGTCCGTGTTTCACCTGACGCCTCGTCGCCCGGGGAGACGACAAATCCCAACCAGATCAGACTTTATTGATCGCGGTCGCAGAAAGAGAGGCGGAGGAAAACAGAATAGAAACGTTAAAAATAGAAGAGAAGCCGCCGGGGGCTCTGAGGTGTTTCTACTCCTGCAGGAAGTCAAGCTCTCTCTCCGGGCCGCCATTCATTTTCAAAAACTTCTTAAGGCCTTATGGATTTATTTCTCTCAAATTCAACAAACTTTTTAAGGGTTTTCCAGTCCGGTGGGAACCTGCAGACGCTCAGAGTGGATTCATTACATAATATATAAGTTTCTAGTTACAGTATTGGTTATTTAAATATGGATTACATTATTAAATATGAAATGTGCTATATATAGATGTTTGTAAATGTATATGCAGTACATGAAAGTATAAGAATAGAAAGAATAAGTGCAATTTGGTCAACAGATGAATTAGCTTGAATTCCCTGGATCAGCAACGTTACAAACAACCGATAGTGAGGAGGTCAGAGGTCAGAGGTCACAGCAGCCTGATAATAATAATAATAATAATAATATTGAATGAAATACACTTCTGTAAATTTAAAATTTTCTCAGTCTGTTTCTTGCCTTCCTCTTCTGCTCATATTTTCACACCAGCCACCACATCCCGCTCTTCTTCACACATATGAACTGATGCAGCGTTACTGTGAATAAAAAGAAACCCAGCAGTAGAAACAAGATCTACTATGTTTCCAGAGAAGAGTTCGTCTCAGCAGTAGAAACAAAGATCTATTACGTTTCCAGAGAAGAGTTCGTCTCAGCAGTAGAAACAAAGATCTATTATGTTTTCCACAGAAGAGTTCGTCCTCAGCAGTAGAAACAAAGATCTATTATGTTTCCACAGAAGAGTTCGTCTCAGCGGTAGAAACAAAGATCTACTATGTTTCCAGAGAAGAGTTCGTCTCAGCGGTAGAAACAAAGATCTATTATGTTTCCACAGAAGAGTTCGTCTCAGCGGTAGAAACAAAGATCTACTATGTTTCCAGAGAAGAGTTCGTCTCAGCAGTAGAAACAAAGATCTATTACGTTTCCAGAGAAGAGTTCGTCTCAGCAGTAGAAACAAAGATCTATTATGTTTCCACAGAAGAGTTCGTCTCAGCGGTAGAAACAAAGATCTACTATGTTTCCAGAGAAGAGTTCGTCTCAGCGGTAGAAACAAAGATCTATTATGTTTCCACAGAAGAGTTCGTCTCAACAGTAGAAACAAAGATCTATTATGTTTCCACAGAAGAGTTCGTCTCAGTGTTAGTTTACACCAGTCAGACGTTTAGACCAGAGACAATCCTGTCAGCTTAGAAAAGGAGAGTAAACTCTGTTTGAGAAATAAAAACATATCACTCTCTCTCCCTCTGTCTGTCTCTCTCTGTCTTCCTCTCTCTCTCACTCTCTCTCTCTCTCTCTCTCTGTCTGTCTGTCTCTCCCTTCGTCTCTCTCTCTCTCCCTCCCCCCTCCTCTCTCTCTCTCTCTCTCTCTCAGGTGTTACAGCTGTCAGAGGACAGGTTACAACACCTGGACCTGCTGCAGCAGATGAAGGTACAGTGACAGCTGACTGGATCAGTGGGTGTAGAGTTCTGTTCTGTTGTGATTTTGAGCTGTGGTGTTGTTGTTGTTGTTGTGTTGTTGTTGTTGTTGTGTTGTTGTTGTTGTGTTGTTGTGTGTTGTTGTGTTGTTGTACTGTCACGTTGTGCCGTCTTGTAGTGTTGTCCTGTTGTGTGTTGCTGTGTGACTGTCCTGTTGTGTTGTGTTGTGATGTGTTGTGTTGTGTTGTGTTGTTGGGCTGTAGTGCGTTGTTGCATTGCCTTGGTGCTTTGCATTGTGTTGTTGTTGCGTTGCATAGTTGTTGCCTAGTTATGTTGCATTGTTGCTTTGTGTTGTTGTGTTGCATTGTATTGCATTGTTGTGTTGCTTTGTGTTGTTACATTGTTGTTGCATTGCATTGTTGTTGTATTGTGTTGTTTTTTTGTGATTATTGCGGCCAAAAATGCTTGATTTTTCTGCGGCTTTTCTCAAAAATTGCGATACAATTTGTAAAGATTTATGTGCTCTTTTTGCGGTAAAATTGTGGGAATTGGGAAAAATTGCAAGCAAAGGAAAAAAGGAATGATTTTTTTTTAAACTACTACCAATGAGGAGTCATGTGTAATCACTTCCTTAGATAAAAACCATACTGCATATCACAGAAACAACTGTAGTTCAGTGCTCATTTCTTTATTTATTCTCTCACAGAGGAATGTTAAGTGCAGTGCAGGTGAGGACTCAGTCTTCACAGATCTAAAAAACAAAAATGACAGATGGATTTAAGTAAAATTGTTCATTTTAAAAGGGTTTAATTTTAAACTACTGAGCTGTCTTTTATACTCTCTCTCTCTCTCTCTCTCTCTCTCTCTCTCTCTCTCTCTCTCTCTCTCTCTCTCTCTCACACACACACACACACACACACACACACAGCCTCCCCCTATTCTCTCCCACTCTCCATTTAAGCTATTAACTCTTCCAAGAGCAGCACTCGCCTTGATGCAGCCGCTTCGGTCACAGTGATTTTCCTCTGTTGTTGTTTAGTTGTTTAGAGAAGTGACTGTCCAGTGATGATTTACCACAATGTGACAGGGAGCACAAAACAGTCTGCCTCCACTTTTCGTGCAAAACATCTGGGAATTGTTTTGCACGGTCTATGGCAGTAATCGCGAAATCGCAGTTTCCTGGAGGGACTGGTTGCTGTGTTGTGTTGTTGTGTTGTGTTGTGTTGTTTTGTTGTGTTGTGTTGTGTTGTGTTGTGTTGTGTTGTGTTGTGTTGTGTTGTGTTGTTGTGTTGTGTTGTTGTGTTGTGTTGTGTTGTTTTGTTCTGTCATGTTGCATTGTGTTACCTTGCAGTGTGTTGTGCTGTGTTGTCATGTCATGCATCTACTCTACATTGCAACTTCAGTGGTAACCATGGTAACAGCCCCCCATCCTGCATCTGTCCTGTACTGGTCCTGTGTCGACCGGAAGGTTAGGAGCTCCTGCTTGACGCTGTGTGTCCTCTCCTGGTTTTTCTGCTCCTAGACTCTGCTCCCACAGAGGCCGGGCCCGTCGGACCTGAACTCGGAGGACCGGACTCTGACCTCACTACGGCACAGGGAGATGAGCAGATGGATGAAACTCAGAGTGTAACCGTCCTCCTCTCTTCCTCCTCCTCCTCCTCTTCCTCTCAGAATCACACATCAGCCGCCTCGCCGGACCGGCCTTCAGCTGTCTCCACGGTAACAGCAGCAGCCACGCCTCCTGACATTACTGAACTTCATAACATTGAGATCATGTTTCCAGGCAGGAAATGAAAAGTTTCATCCTAAAACACTGTGCATTGATTCTGTAAAAATATTATAAAAAATATAAATATATTAATATATAAAATATAAAAATAATATATAAAAATCACAACTAACCAGTAACACATTTTCCCATTTGAAATGCAGGACCTTCCATCAAACAGCAACACATGTAAAGATATACACATATGATCAAATATGTTTAATGAAGACATTGTTAAAATGTGATTTTGTTTGAGTGGTTAAATTATAAAATTGTTTCATTTTCAAAACTGAGACAGTCTAACTCCAGGAAACGCATCACAGCTGGACTCGGTCCTGATCGGCTCTGATTGGCTCTCTCAATAAAGAATGAATGAAATCCGTCCAATCAGGGCCCAGTCTGCAGCATTTGAACTGGGAAGCCTCCACTCAGCAGGTTTACCTCATTTGAATTAAAGGAGCCGCTGCTGTCGGCCAATCAGGAGCCAGTATTGTGACGACTCAGTCTTTGCATCAGCATCATACGCTCAGCAGTTTTTACCCTTACAACTTTTACAGAGCCACGCAAAACCAACTACAGCCGCCCACACCAACGAAGAAGAAGAAGGTGGAGAAGGCTTGTCAGTCACGACAAGAGAAACAACCAATGGGAGCGCAGCGTCAGGGACGACAGCCTCAGTCAGCCCGGGGGCCGATGAAGTTTCCACGGCGACGACAACCACAGCGTCAAAACCAGGTATTGTGTAGATGAAGATGCACACACACACACACACACACACACACACACACACACACACCCTGCATGCTGTGTATCTCAGTCTGGCTTCCTGTGTGTCTGACCACAACGATCACATGTTCATCACTCTGCAGCTAGTGTGTGCTAGCTACCACCACACACACACACACACACACACACACACACACACACACACACAAGTCTAACAAACTCTCAAACACACATATATAC